>NC_042528.1:9277514-9581143 GCF_900963305.1 Echeneis naucrates | reverse complement strand
GGTGATCCTGTCTTATTGACAATTTTTGAGACCTGCAATAGAAAGCAAATACAATCAACTTTCAAAGGGAAGCTGGTGGGGTAAGCGATTGGATATCATGACAAAATAATTGTTTGTGACACCACACTCTCATAGCCTTACAAGTAAAGAGTGTCATTCCTTCTTCAGATAGCAGCACAACTCAAGAGAGAGAGCGGAGATATGGGAGATACAGGACAAAATCTGTCCTGCTCACAGTTTCACCAACTCTCCAACCGTTAAAACAAGCTGGCACAAAGGCTGGAAAGCAGTTGAGAGATCTCCTATAACGAATCCAATTCCCTCTATTTATTTCACTGTCTTTCAGTACAATAGTATTTATTCTTGGAAACAGTACCAAATGAATTTGCTGCCTGTCTTGAGTAATGCAAAGGTAGGCTTTAGTTTATTTAGTCTCTTATGGTACATGCCAACATTTCAGCACACCAACCTTGTTCAGACAGAGTGAGGGTTTTAGATTTTGTCGGGGCCAAGACAGTCACCGGCTGAATCAGCTTGGTGTGGAATTCGACTGTGCAGTGTGAGACTGGCTGGTGTGGATCCCAGTCTTTTGAAAATTGTGGCCAGGGCCCAAAAAACAACTTGGTCAACTTCTTTTGCGTCTGCTCCATGAAAAGGGTTAGTCTTTTTTATTTTAATTTTGAATTAGATTTTCAACAATGTGGTGAAAATAGTGAGAGCTAAAACAGCAATTATATTGTAGAGTAGCTCTGTGATGGACTGGATACCTGTCCAGGTCGTACCCTGCCCTCGCTAAATGTGAGCTAGGATCGGCTCCAACACCCCATGAGACCCAGAGACGGACAAGTGGTAGAAGATGAATGAATGAATGAAAGTTGCAGGATATAAATTGATGAAGCTTTAGCAAAGTTTACAAAAGTATAGAATGAAGAAAAACAAATATTAGGCAATAAAGTGGCACAAAAGTGCAATATAAACAATCAGGAGTTCTACACCACTGTCAATCTGTGCACATTAATGGGCCCTTTAGGTTTGAAATATGGAAAATGAGCTTGGATTACATTACTGACTAACATGTACAGATGAAGTCATGGTCCTCATTATTTATTTCTCGTTAGTTTCTATGGACCAGCAGGGTTCTGCTGTGATGCCAGCCAACCACAAGGCTTTGAAATCCATAACTATAAATATTGGTCATATATGCAGCTGTGGGCTTGATCCAGGTTCTGTTACGCTGTGTATTGGACCTGAGAGCTTTGAGGAAAAACAGATTGGTGTAATTTAGTCCAGAAGTTGAGGAGTGAACTTGCTTAGAGCGTTTGCAGGAGCAGACAGTGAGTCCAAAGCAACTGTAAACTGCGCAAATAAGCAAATGTTTAACATGGCAGTATTTTTGAATCATGAATAAGATGATAGAGAATATATATATATATGTTTGAAACCAACCTGAGTCAGAGGAGCTACGAGGAAAGGGTGCTTGCTTTCTGTTTGTCTGTTGAACGTAGCAAGAGTGAAAGGAAAGTTTCTCTGTGAGTTCAGTTCCTTTCTGTTATCTCTGGCTTATTGCCATTGGTGATGATGCCACAGTGGAAGGGAGGTGTATTAACATACACGCTGTGTGTGTGTGTGTGCGTGACTCATACACAAATTTAAACAAACTCTCCACAATATCCTATTTTCACCTCCCGTCACCTTCTGTGAAAAGTTTTACACATCTCCACCACAATCAAGGGCAACTCAGCTAGCAAGTAGACTGATGTGCATCATTTCACTTTTTGCTGGAGAAAAAAAGTAAAAAAAAAAAAAAAAATATCACCAGCATTGGTATTTCAGGAATCTGTAAATAAACCTCAGATGTTCTCTGGACAAAATGAACAAACTCTGCCGTCAAAACAAAGCCGCTCTGTGTGCGTCACAGTTGTTCTGATAAAGTTGAAATGATTGGTGCATAATTATACCCACTGTCGGCACAATGCAGTGGCCATCTGCAAGCATGTTGTCAGTATCTATGAGGCACATAGGACACACATCTATGCCAAAGTTTTTATTATTATTATTATTATTATTATTATTCACAAGCTAATTAACAAAAGCTGTGGATGAGTGGAAGTGGACAGTGTGTTAGGTCAGCCTGTCCTGTGCTTCAGTAAACATGCTGATCAGTAAAAACCTGCCATATATCTTTGTTCTCTTGCTCTCCCTCTCTAACTTAGTTTGATAACTATTAGTGTGGACGCCACTGGTCCCCCTGGCAACTGTTACCAAGGCAGCAGAGGCTCTCATCCTGTTTAGAGCATTTGCTCGGCTAGTCATTCTGTGTGTGCATGTTTGTTAGCCCTGAATGTGGAATAGGAGCGCCTGGAGAGAAACAGCACCATATGAGTGAGGGGGATTTTCCAGTTCTGATTTTTTTTTTTTTTTTTAGGCAGTTTTTCTGATGAAAAGATGCAACGTATTGTTCTGTTTTCTCCGAAGCTTTTTATTTTATTTTTTTTTTTTTTTTTTAGATTTGTCATTGAAAGCAATCAGCTAGAAAGGCAGACAGAAAACTTCTGGGGCTTTTGAGGTTTCTCAAGTGTGGAAATGAAGAGTGATGATGATCAGTTTTCAGTGAGACGCCTACATCTCTAATATCCGGTTTGTCGGGATTTATTTGCTGTTTTCCTTTCTTCAGTCACAAGCCAGGTGTTGAGTCATTTGCTTTCTCTGTGTCTCAGACACCTCTTGTTTCAGACAGTGAGCTACCAGGAAGTGTTGTTGGGGCTGTCGAGAAATCCAGACTGATAATTTGACAGAAACATACGTTTTCTGTGAAATGAAGCAGGGAACACAAGTTACTGGGAAGAGGAATTATTCATCACACACACACACTGACACTCATTCTGCCATCACATGTTTGTCACTTTTACCAGAAGCTAAAGAGAGGTGAAACAAAGCTTGAACACCCAGGTCAGGGCCAAGTTAAATGGTTTTTCAAATGGGACTTGTGTGACTCGTGAGTTGGAGGTACATTCACACAAGCTGACTGTCTGGTGTCTATTTTAACTGTTGTAAGTGAAACTGTTCAGATATTTGAGTTGATTCTTTCAGTTTCACATCTACATTATGAGTTTTGGCTACTTTTTAAGGCCTAAGGGCTTTCATAGATACACAAATAGGGTAAATATTTTTTTCAACAGGAAACCACTGCCTTATAAGCCTTCCACAAGACCCCTGTTCTCTTTCTGTCTTTCACACACTCATGCCCCCACCCCCTCAGGGAGGCTCACTTCCTCTGGTTGTGACGACAGCTTCCTCTCTTCTGCAAGCTCTTGTTCCCCTTCTCTTTAACGTCACACATGTCGTGTGCATGAGATCTGTGTGTGTGTGAGAGAGACAAAAGAGGATATGCACTAGACTAACTCAGTTGTGTTTTGTCAGTCACAGCCCAGATGTAAGGGTGGTGACAGCAACACACAGAGGGGGCCTCATTTTTTCATATTTTCTGTCAGCCCCCTGCCACCTGTTTTTCTGTGTACTTTTTTCACAGATGACAATGTGGGTTAACTGTTTATCAATGCTTTATCAAATGTCTGGGAATAAATTTTTATCTGCTTCATATAAATGCTTTTTCAGCAAAACACCTCTTAAGAATCAAACAATGGATGACAAAAAGGTGGCACACAGCATATTGACAGGCTGGCCATCAAGAGCCAAAATATGGCAGTCTTTGGTTGCTGTTTGTCTACCTGAAGCGTCTTGCTGTTTCAGGAGATGTAGTGTTGACCCAACAGAGGGCTTATGTGAAGATTTTGGATAATCCTTTCCCTATGCTTCAGCAAATCTCTGTCACGGCCTGAATGTAGAGCAGATGTGAGGGCGTGCACTTAAAGGCAGAAGAAACGGAGTAAGGGAGATGGTAGTTTTATTTGGCCTGTTATGGCTGCCTGGTGTGCGGCTGCTGAGTGTAGAAGATGTGGCTATAACTAGGTGAAGGGTTAGGTCAGCACTCTGTCCCCTAGATGGAGGACTGGGTTGTTAAGATGGACGCTAGCAGGAGAAAATGGTCTATCAAGGAGGTATGAGGAACATTGTTTCCTTGCTGTGTCCTTAGCTGACCCGCACTCACTACCCTGTGTGTTCTGACTGGAACACCAATCTGATTTTGTGTGCGTGCGTAAGGATGTGGCTGAGATGAAGCTATCCTGCATCACCGTCTTGGAACGGTATGTGCTGACGTTCGCACACTCACAAACAAACAAACACGAGCATACATGGACACACACAGGGAGCCTGGCAACGATGATGGGGGCGGACGGATGCTGGGGCTTTCTGTTCTGTGTGTGTAAGAGAGAGAGAAATGCTTGGTGTTTCCTACCAAACATGATCTCTATCTGGGTCTGATTATGTAATGGCCAAATGGAGTAGAAAGGGCAAGGGAGTACAAACCAAGACAAAGAGAGGGAGAGAGAGGACTATGCATGGCCTTTCCGTCATCTTTGGCCAGAAACTCATTGCTGCCAGAACTTTTTCCTGTAGTTTCTCTTATTTGCCCCTTCTTCCATTCTTATTGGGCCATTTCTTATCACTCAGACTGCAGCAGTGTATTTCAATGGTCTTATTCTTTCTTGTTGATCATATGGCCACACCAACACTTAAACCCATCTGTGTATTTCTCTTTCTACAGACACAGTTGGTGAACATTCTCATCAAATCAATAGGCCATCCAATCATGTTGTCTCTTAAATGCTTTGGGAATAGAACTTAAATCAAAAAAATCTGCTACCAGGGGGAGACATGTACATAGTTTTTAGGGTTTTCATGTGTAAAGATGGATCAAAGAAGTAGATTTTTTTTTTCATTTGTTATTGCAGTGTATGCCTCTACTGCCTTCCCTAATTTCTCCCCAGTCTATTTTCCTCTTGTGGCCTTAGTGCGGTTGTCTGGCTGGGGATCAGAGCAGACAAGTGGTTGGCAGGGAAGAGTGAGGGTGAATAGATTAAGGCTACTGCACCGAGTCAGACGTCATCTGAACATTTTAATTTCAACCATTTGTTTTCCCCCTAACTTTTGTCAGGCCAGCTTTTCTGTGCATATCCACAAGCTTATAACTTTGGTGTGTCATGTGGGGTCACAGTCTGCACATGTTAGCTTTTTTGTGTATATGTTTCTCTGTTACATGCCACAGAGGAATCAATGAAGCTCCTTTTATTTTCTTTGCAGCCACTTAGTTGGTATGGTTAACAGTAGTTGACACAGCTTTGTCTGCTTGCTAAAGCTTCCTGTTTGGCCCCACCTCCCAGCAAGTTGCTGGTGTTACCAGGACAATAACTAACTTGCGTAGCTACAACTATGAAGGTGTTGACAGGAAACACTCTTTCGTGTCTGATGGTAATGGGGGGTGGGGGGGGGGATTTCACTTAATCGGGGCATGTTACAGGGGGATTTTTGATGGAACAGTGAATTATGTCATTTCTCTGGTAATATTTTATTATTATATCAGCTGTGTTTACAGAGAAAATTTCCTTGAATTACTTTCACTTACTGTACTCAGCAGTGCTGAAGCTTGTTGTGGTTAGATTGAAGTTCAACTTAGGACAGAAAGCAGTTTAGCAGTAAATATGTATGTTCACTTCAAGTTTAACAGTGCTGAAAGGTTAGTAGTTGTCAACAGCAGAACTCTTTTTGTGAATATCAGATTGATCTTTATAATTTTCATCATCATTTATCGAGAACCCACAGTTTGGCAATTTTGAGTCGACCTTTGCTGTGAAACCCCCTGTAGTTTGTCATCACATCCTGTTTGTCTGTTTAAATACAAATGTATGCAGATGTACAATCAACCCATGCGGCACGCAGTAATGGGACACAAAAATTATACCAAAGCCCAAAAATTCCCGCTGATGTCACATCTTCAGTGGTGCAGAAACATGACCCGGTCACCTGACGGGAAGAGGTGTCCCAGGTAGGTGGAGTTTAGTGCCATCATTTGGGGTAAGCCCTCTCTCAGACTGCTGAGTCATCGGGAGTTCCCCAAAAACGAAATGCGTAATGTTCACACACATGCGCACGCACATTGTTTTTCCCCGTCATACACTGAATCCTAACTCAGGGGTTGCATGAGCACATTTCATCACTTCAATATCATCTGATAGAAACCGAGCTGTCGCACTGTCTGCAGTCTGTGTACATGAACCAGTTTCAGATTGGGGAGTTTCTCACACTGTGCTGGTGAACTGGCTGTAAGCAGTGTGATAGCCAGGATAGCAAGTGGAATAGACAGCCATTTGGTCACAACAGACATAAACACACACCCGCTATAAAAGTGGTGATTACAACCTCACCACTGTATCCCTGCCTGCAGTCCCATCATTACTGGGTGTCTTGGTAAATTCTGTTTATATAACCTTTTCTAAATGAATCCATTTTATCGTTTTCTAAATACTTGGTCCTCGTCTGTACTTTACTGATGATGCTGCCATGTGTTTTTCTTATATTTCTACGTTTCACATGTGATAGTTGACTTAGCCTGCCCAGCTCTTCCTGTCACAGTGAGATCAGCCTTGTTTGTGTGTCTGCTCACCTAGCTAAGCTAGCTCTATGAGAAGAGAAAGAGAGAGCGAGTGAACAAGAGCACCACCTTGCTCCCATTGTGTTGGCCTTCCCGCTGATTTACCCCATTGCTTCTGAGCCACCATTAGATTTTGCACTGCTCTGAGACCAGGCATTACCTCAGAAGTCAGGAAACCAGGAGGGTGAAGGTAGTGACAATACACTGTCTAGAAAGCCAGAAAAGAGACACAGGAAGACAAAGAGGTTCTGAGTTCATACTGAAATCACAGGCCAGCCTAGTTATAAATTACATCATATGCTTAGAGACTTGAGGCTGATGACAGTGTTGATCATAAGCATCATGTTTGGTGCGGTTTCATGTTGTTTTTATGAGAGCTAAACATGATTTTTTTTTTTTTTTTGTCTTCTCTGTCTTTCAGGTTCGAGGGGGAACCCAGGGAGATGATTGGCATCAAAAACTGAAACTTAACACAACTGTGAATCAAAACTTGGTGCTACTTACTTGGTGCTAAGGTATGCACAGCATGAATGTATGTTTATCTGAGTTTGTCTTAAAGCATGTCAAGTGCAGTCTTGACAGTTAAGACCAGCCTATCTTCATGTAACGGCAGTGCCTGGTGGATATCGATCCATGTGAGGCAGAAGGGGCAAGATAGAATGGGTGGGGTGGGTGTCATTCTATAGCCCCCCCCATTGGCAAGCTAAAAGTGTACAGCGATAGAAATATCATCTACTGGGCTTTAAATAGAGGCAGAGGGATCCAGAGTCACTGGGAAGAAGAAAGGAAGAGGAGAGGAACTGGTGGGTGGAAGGACTGCATATGACCAGAGCTAATTTAGGAAGAGTGCTTAGCTGAGCAAGAGAAATGAATCACAACCTGTGCATGCACATACTCTGCCATTATACACTACACAGTGCCTGTTACTTACTTCAAAGTGTTATCATTATCATACCATCATCAATCGTGTAATTTGGTGTCATTTAAAAATTTATTGTGGGGACAGTTGAGCTTATGCCTGATGTTTAAGAGGTGATATAAATGCTTCTGCATTTGTTACACTAGTTTTTAATAGCTGCAGTATAATTTGAATGTGTGAATAATCTGAATTTTTGTCAGGTATCTCTCTTGTATTTTTTTAATCATTGTACTTTGAAAAATTGACAATTTTTTATCTTCACACCTTCTGTCTTTTCTATTGTCTGTGCGTATCCTATGTTTGAGGATGAGCCTCTTTTATGTCTTTTTCCCTCAACTGATCTCCTTTGTGTTGACTTAGTATGTGTGTGTGGGAAGGTGTGTGGGCGTTTTCATGGCACCGTTCCTACTCTCCACTCTGCCTCGTTCCATCCCTTCCCTCTTCTCCATTTCTATCTTTTCTCCTTAATCTATCCTTCCATCCTGTTCAGACCGTCTGTCGCTGCTGCCCCCCTCTCCCTCTCCATCACGCCTGCTGTAATGAGATTAAACCTTAGTGTATCCACTGGGCATGCACATGCATACACACTTTATACAGACACACACGCACACTTTAGAGAACTGCAGCACACGCATAATCATCCACTTAAGAGAGCCCACTATTCTCTCGCTCACATTGACTAAACCAGCACAAGCCTGACACGAAAATGCAGCTTGCACACTTGGCACTGCTTCCAACATCACACGCACTTTAGCACAAACACACACACACACATTTGGCATGTGACCAAGGCCTCTCACTCTTAGTGTTTCCCTCTGTCTCTTGTTATCAGGAGGCCCATGGTAAGGATTACAGTAACCCAAGGTCTGTCCTCATAGGTGAGCTCCCCACTGAGCCATCTGGGTCTGAGTAATAATCCTATTCTGTACCAACTGGTTTACTGGCTCCTCCTACAGGCTCAACAGTATATAGCAGCCAGCTATAGACAAAGGTCATCATAAACTAAGACTTAAAGTGAATTTATTTTTGACTATAAGCAGAGTATGAAATGTAAAAGCTGATGAACACAAGAGCACCAGCCTCACATTCCTGGATTTTGTTTGTCTCTCCTCTGTCACATATTGTACCTTTGCCCTCCCCTCACTACTGGCAAGCTCTCCAAGACACACACCCAACCAAGCAGACTAGACAAAAGAGAGCCCACTGGCATTTAATGAATTTTCAATGTCTGTGCCTCCCTCTCATTTTTACTGAGTGTGCTGTTCTTCTGCCTCTGCAGCCAACAGGCTTTGGGGTTCGTGGATCTGAACACAGAAGAGTTGGATAGTATACATATTCTCAGCATTGGAGTGAGGCCCTCTCTGTGCTGCAGTGGAGGGCTTCACAGACAGAGCTAGTCTGGTAAGTATGAGCACACGGATATGATTTCTTACGATAGAGCATCTGTGAATGGCAACCTAAAGACAGTTACATTACTAGTTCTGATTCAACCCTGAAGTATATTATTATATAGATAATTATAATTTTAATGGGATAACTAGTAATTTAAGTTGGTGATTTTTAAAGTGAGTCTAATCCTTGTGATATTTTCCTGCCAAACAAGGTCTACTACAAATTCCTGATTATTAAGCCATATGACTGTACCAAGAAGGGAGATTAAGTATTTAGTTAGTTAAAGTTAGTTCATAGTTAGTTGCAGGTAATCACTTCTTTTTCAAAATATATGTAATTTTGCAATTTACCTTTTCACTAAGTTCTACAGTAAATGTATTTAGAGGACTGTATTACTAACATCCACAGGCTGGATGCATCACGCGGTAGAGCAGTTTGGCGGGCGTGGCACACGGGATTCCTTCCCTCTGGACGGACTCAACCGGGGACCATGGGCTCCTGTGGGCGGCCGCGCCTGGCAGCCACATGCCAGGTCTGTTGTCATGACAACAAATACACACATTTCCACAAATGTCTTTGTCATCTTAAATCCATCTTTTTGAATTTGTCGTGTGAATTCAAACTGTTTTACCAAATGATTCAAATGTGTGGATTTACAAAGACTTGACTAGGCTATGTGTGCCGTCTGTGTTTCTAATCAGATGTTCGCCTGGAATGAACCAACACCAGCTCCTTCCCCATCTACCTCCTGGTCCCATGGGTGGACTGAATCATTCCAGTAAATTCTTTAATAATGGGTAAGAAATGTACAAGGTCATATGTGACAGATTACACATTTAGAAAGTAGAGGGCAATTGTTTGGAAAGCAATGGTAGAAGCATTAGATTAGGTGTCATTTTGACTTCTTTTGACTGTCCAGACCAATGAGAGGAGGTGAGAAGCTTGATCTCCCACAGCCAATGTTACCAGGCCTGCAGAGGGAACAACAGCGACCTCCTCCTCCTCATCTTCATCCACCGCCACCTCACAGAGCGTGGGAGCAACTAGGCCAGCTGTACGAATCCCACCTCCCTCCTCAAGGACATTCTGTTGTGCCTCTGCCAAGTGAGCACACACTCCGACTACATAATGGAGGCTATGCTGGCACTGGTGGGCCACCCCCAAACCAACATCTTCCCCACAGCAGACCAAACCCACTGTTGAAGGTGAGGAATGATGCTTAACTAGGGTTATGTATTTTTTGATTGATGAAAAAAGATCTCAACTCTCACTTTCTGCTATAGTTTGGAGGTCCTCAGGAGCAGCATGTTCCCCGGGGTCCGTCAGTGCTGGGAGATGAGATGTGGGCTCAGGTGCATCAGGTGAGAGTTCTCTAATTGGCTATGATCTTATTTCATCATCCATATAGACAGAGAACATGCCTGATCCTGGTTGTCATTTCTGCTTCAGCTAGGTGGATGAACGATGTTCTCCAGTCGCAGCCACTGTCACTGAGCTTTTGACATTTTTTGAAATGACAATGTAGTTTCTGAAAATTTACATCTATAACAACGCTTACCCTGTTGTTTTTCTGTTCACAGCAGAGGGGCTATCAAGGGAAGATGCTGGGGGGTCAGCTGAAGAGACCAGGCCCTCCTTTAGGAGAGCATTCTGTTATCCAGCACACTCCTCCACCAGCCCTACACTCATCATCCCGCCCTCCTGCAGCCGAAGACTGTCCCAGCCCCAGCAAGAGGAAAAAGAGTTCAGAGCAGGTATCAAATAGGATTTTTTTTTTTCTTTTGATAGCCATCCATTACCACAAAGAATGTTGACTTATAATCTCAACTGTTGCGTCCTCCACCTCCACATCCTGTGCAGGTATCCCATCCTGGACTGCAGCGCTTAGCTGGTCCTGGCCAGTCTTTACTGTCTCAGCAGCAGTCACCAGTTCACCACCATCCTCCAAGACCTGCTTTCTGGAACCCTCTTCACAAGGACAACAGCACTCCATGGCTGCCCCACACTTCTGATCACAAGAACCCACCATCTCAAGAGTTCCAGGTCTGCACAGAATGAAAATATCACCTTATGGAGCATATGCAAGTTTGCCCAGGCATAAACACTTTTGCCTTGAACCACAATCGAAAGGGAAACCTACATTGAATTGAGTGATGCTGTAAAGATGTATTGATTCTATGAGCTGTCTCAACTTCTGTCTCAAGTGTTGTTGATTGTGCTGTACATAACATCAAAGCCCAACACTGATTTAATTCCCCTATTTTAATCTTCTGATTCTGATTTTTATATCACTAATGATCTTCATTTGCCTCACTGCGCTTTTGAATTGTTTAACAGGAAACCAACAAACAAGGAATGGGCAGCTACACCCAGAAGTCCTCTCCTGCCTGTTCTACCCCTTCAAACTTATCCCCTCCTAACTCCTCTCCGGGAAACTACAACCAGGGATGTGCTTCTCAGCTCCGGAAAGACACATTCCAAACTCAGGCTGTAAACCATCTGTCCCCTCACTCTTCCTACCTTAGCCCCAGCTCAAAACTAGGGATTGCTCCACCCTGCCGGGCCATTGAATCTCACAGTCCTCACAACCAGAGAGGCTCTATCATTGGGGGCCAAGGTGGCAGCCAAGCTACCTCTTACACGGCATCTACCCCAACCAGGAGGGACAGAGATCAAAATCTACATGCACAGTCATCACCAGCAAACCCGGCTGCAACCAGCAACAACAGCAGTAGCAGCAGTGTGCCTTACAGCCCCTTCCAGCCTCACCCAGGGCTGGGGCACCAGGGTCCCCCACCTCCACCTCCTCCTCCTCCACTTCCTCCTCCACCTCCTCCTCCAGCCAGCAGCACCTCAGTACCTCAGCAACAACAAAGGGGTCCCAATGAGGCCTGGAGATACCAGAGCAGGCCCAGCAGTCACTCCCTGGTGAGTACAAGTCATTAATGTAGTGACTCATTTGTAGTGTTTGGATAAAAACCATTGTACAACTAACTGCTCTGTATGTGTCTGCAGGAGTCGGGTAGCTACAGGCCTCCAGGACTGCTACCTCAGCACCAGCAGAGCCACAATCACGTCATGGAAGGTCGGGTTCCCTCTCAGCACCACCATCACATCAGCCCTCCTTTGCCCACAACCAACTCCACCCGCACACCTGTCATTACCCCCAATCTTCCCATGCCCCAGGCCTCAAGCTCTATCAGCAGCTACAGCAACAGCAGCAGCTCAAGTGGTGTAACTCTGGCTGGTGTCTCCACGGTGACCACAACTCCCCCTGCTGGGTGCTCTGTGAATAGCAGCAGTAATAATAGTTGGCAAAGAGGACGAAAGCCAGTGCATCAAACCTCCTCCAGTGCTGTCATTAGCTCCACCCCTCAGCTGGGTGCTCTGGTGCAACCAGGCTGTCGCAGAGGCCAAGCTCCCACTGCCAACCAGATCCACCAGCAGCGGCCACCCATATCACAACAACAACAGGGATCCACCAAGTCCCAGCCCACAAAGGAAAAAGACACATCATATAAGGCTGGATTGGAGAAGCCTCCTGCATTTTCCTCAACATCATCATCTTTGTTCTCCTCAGGGCATCAGAGGGCAGGGGACAGTGTAATAACAAGAGGAGTTTCAAATCCACTTCCTCGCTCTCCTACTACATACTCCCCAGCATCTCACTCTGCTTCTAGCTCTGTCCCTCAACAATCAAACCCAAACCTTTCTTCCAGACTGGGTGCTCATCCAGACTCTGCATCAATACATGCATACTCTCAGTCCCCAAGTCGCCTACCAGGTCCGATTTCTGTGCCCCAGTCCATTGAGGAGGCTCTAGACAAGCTTGACGCTGAACTAAAAGGACACATGCAAGCTGAAGAAAGGAGGAAGAGGGACAGAGAGGAGCAAGAGAGAAAGATAAAAGAAGAGGAGCGGCGAAAAAAAGAATGGGAAATGAGACAAAAGCAGGATGAGGAAAGGAAGAGGAAAGAGCAGGAAAAGAAGAAGGAGGAGGAGAGGAAAAAGAGAGAACGACAGCGACAGGATGAGGAGAGGCGAAGGAGGGAATGGGAGAGGCAGGAGCAAGAGAGAAAAAGGAAGCAAGAAGAGGAGAGGAAGAGAAGAGAAGCAGAGAGGCTGGAAGAGGAAAGAAAAAAAAGAGAATGGGAAAGACAGGAAGAGGAGAGGAAAAAGCGAGAATGGGACCGACAGGAAGAGGAGAGAAAAAAGCGAGAATGGGAACGACAGGAAGAGGAGAGAAAAAAGCGAGAATGGGAACGACAGGAAGAGGAGAGAAAAAAGCGAGAATGGGAACGACAGGAAGAGGAGAGGAAAAAGCGAGAATGGGAACGACAGGAAGAGGAGAGGAAAAAGCGAGAATGGGAGAAGAAAGAGCGGGAAAAGAAGAGGCGAGAGCGGGAGAAGCAAGAAGAGGAAAAGAAGAGGAGAGAAGCAGAAAGGCATGAACAGGAGAGGAAGAAAAGAGAACTTGAGAGGCAAGAAGAGGAAAAGAAAAAACAGAGAGAGATGGAGCGAAAGGAGGAGGAGAAAAGGAGGATGGAGTGGAAGAGAGAGGAGGAAGCCAGCATTGCAAAAGGCAAAGAACAGACTGCTATTGAAAATCTGGAGAGACTGCTATCCAACTCTTCGGCAACACCCCCACCTCCCCGCCTTTCTTCTGTTACAGCACCTCCTTCAGGTCCACCACCCCCAGGTTCCCAGGCTTCACCCGCCTACCCCTGGCTCAGCCGTGGGGGAGTACTCCCCTGTCCACCGGGCCAAACAACTACCACCACTACTCCTGCAGAAAGGCTGCGGCCACCTCCTCTAACACCTCAGACTGAGTATGCCAGAGAGAAACAGAGGCAAAGGGAGATGTGGAGCAACAATGGCGGAATGACATTCAGTCCCTCATCAACACACAATACCTCAGGGATGAACCAGCCGGCAATGCAAGCCACACCTAACCAATCCAAAGACTCCACCAGGGAGAGAGACAGAAGCCAGCATCCTCTCCCTACCTTGGCACTTAGAGACCCCCCAAAACTGTATCAGGCTTTCCCCAGAGACAACCCTCCGCCAGCACCTTTGACCTCCAGCTCAACAAGCAGAAATATCAGCAAGCAAGGAAGTGCTTTAGAAAAGGCCAGCAGCAGTAGCACTGACTCTGACAGTGCTCAGTTTGAAGAGGAGCCCTCTGAGATGTCCACACTGCTCCCTGATGGTCTGGCCAATATTATGGCCATGCTCGATGAGTCGATCAAAAAGGAAGAAGAGATGTACAACAGTGAAAAGACTGGCTCCACAGGCCTTGACCATTTTTCTCTTAGTGTTCAGCCTATCAAGAGCTACCTGTGTGCCCCAGACCTCATCCCAGCAACAAAGCATCAGCCAAACCAGGAAGACTTTGGATCCAATCCACATGCTAGTCCTCCTGTGCTCAGCCGTCAAGGTTCTCTGGCATCACCTTGCAGCCGGACATCCTCAGTCAATGAGGATGATGAGGACTACCTTAAACCTTCTCCAAATGTCTCTAAACAGTCAGTGGACATAGGAATGGGAGTAGGGAACACCAATTACCGTCACAGTGACTTGGCCAAACTTTATGGCCTTCCAGAACAGACTAAAAGTGAGGCTGATGAGGACGATGATGACGAGGACTCTGAGACCCCATCCTGTTCCCCACCCCCCCAAAGGCCCCACCTACACCAAACAGGTGTAAACAGCATGTTTAAGTCTTTAGCAACAGTTTTAGAGAGCCAGAAGTATGCATACAGAGGTGGGCCTTTTGGGAGACCACCTCCTTCTGCTTTAGTTGGGGTCAAATATTCTTCTTCACTGTCTCTAGGCCCTGACATATGCCGCCAGCAGCAGAGTAGTTCACCCACTTCAGATTCAACTAATCCACCACTGAGTCCAGCTGTCCCACCTCTAAAGTCCTCTCCTCCTTTCCTTAAGGACAAAAAAGTAAAACTGGAAAATGCTGACATCTGGAGAGGTAATGGAGACACCACAGAGGAAATGATAAACGTAATGAAAAATGAGAGTATTCCTACCATAAAGCCAGTTAAGGTGGTTAAGGAGGAGCAAAGGTTAAAAACCATCTCAGAGTCTTGTTTGGATGAGTTGGGAAAGAGCTGCGAGGTCATGCTTGGCCACCAGTCACTACCTAACAAGAACTTCCTTGATAAACCAGACAGTCATGGCAGAGCAGGAGACAGTCACAAATCTGAGAAAGTTAAGGAACATAGAAATAAAGACAAAAGTCGAGACAGAGACAGAGAAAGGGACAAAGAGAAGAAGAGAAAACACGGTCATGGCCACAGCAGCAGCCGGAAGCATGATGAAAGAAAAGAAAAAAAGAAGCATAGAGAAAAGAGAGAGATGACTTTTTCCTCTTCTTCATCATCATCATCTTCCACACATTCCAGCCACAAGCGGCACAAGGATGGCAAGAGCCATAAGAAGGATCGCAGAATTCTTGGTGACCTTAACCTCCAGAGCAAAGAGGGGTCAGAGAAGAATCGCAGTCACTTTGAAACAGAAAAGAAGAAACGCAAGGAAGCATCAAGTGCCAGTTCCACTAGTGAAGGTGAGCATGCAGAATGGACCTCAAGGAGTTCTGGAGAAAGAACCTCAGAGCACAACAAAGGTTCTGAATCTGGTTCAACAGGTTCCACAGACTTCTTGAAACTGAAAGCACTGTCAGATGGTCCTCCCAAGGAGCTGAAGATTCGCCTAATAAAAGTGGAGAGTGGGGACCGGGAGACCTTCATTGCCTCTGAGGTGGAGGAAAAGAGAATCCCTCTGGAGGAAATCAGCATCAAAAACTCTGCTAGTGAAATCATCAGATCCTGCAAGTAAGTGCACTGGAAGGGAAAATGACACACGAGCAGTAACTCAGACCAATGTTTTAATCTTCATCATAACCAATATGTTTTCTTTGTCCTGCTTTAGGGGAGCCAGAGTCAAAGGGAAATTCAGAGAATCATACTTGCTGCCAGCCTTCTCCGTAAAGCCCATCATGACTTCAGAAGAACCCATCCCGAGAGAGAAGCTCAACCCTCCAACACCCAGTATCTATGTACGTCACCATATATTAGTTTATTTTGTCTTAAGCCTTTAAAGTGATATGCATGAAAAATAAACATTTAATCCAATTATATGTGGTAGTATATAAGAAATAGCTAAAATTGTAGATGAACATTTGAAATTAAGCGTCGCTAAATGTGCCTGTGTGCCCTCTTGTGGTAATACATTGCACATGAAGACACAAAAAGCAGTTTGTTGCTATGCACTGACATAAGTTTTCCTCTTTGTAGCTGGAGAGTAAGAGAGATGCCTTCTCCCCTGTACTGCTGCAGTTCTGTACGGACCCCAAGAATCCTGTTACTGTCATCAGAGGACTGGCGGGATCTCTACGACTAAGTAAGTTACACTTACAGTGACGTGTTTGAAAATTTAACGAAACTAAGGATAAGAATAATAAAAGTAGTGAATCAAGCCACGCATGCAGTAAGGTATACTGTTTATTTTTATCATCATTTGAATTGTCTCACCATTACAATGACACTGCATTGGAGTACGCTCTAAATGTAAAATTGAGTAATGTATAACTACCTTAGATGCATATTTTCATCGTCCCCTTTCATTTTGTTCAGACCTGGGGCTGTTTTCCACAAAGTCCCTGGTGGAGGCAAATGCAGAGCAAGCGGTGGAGGTGAGGACACAGGTGCAGCAACCTGCTGATGAGAACTGGGACCCCACTGGCACAGGCCAGACATGGCCCTGTGAGAGCAGTCGCTCCCACACCACCATTGCCAAGTATGCTCAGTACCAAGCCTCCAGCTTCCAAGAGAGTCTGCAGGTACAGAATACAACAAACTATAACAGCCAATACTTTTTCCAACCCTTTCAGCTAGCTTTACGTCTCTACCCAATTCATGTACCATGCCTGTATCAGTCATTGCATTCTGTGCTGCATCCAGCTGACACACGACCTGTGTTTTCAGGAGGAGAAAGGCAGTGATGAAGAGGATGATGAAGATGATGAAAAGGACAAGAAGCCATCTAATAGTTCTGATACTCCCAGCAAGGACAGTAGTAAAGACAGTAACAGGTAGAGATTTTTAAAGAACTAGCTCTAGCTTTCTTAAAGCAATCTGGTGTTTTGTCATTTGCAGTGATGCTTTAATGTTTTTATTCCTCAGTGGAGAGCAGAAACCGGTAGGGAAGATCATCAAATTTGGCACAAATATCGATCTCTCAGATCCCAAGAGGTGAGCAACTTAAACAAGCATCTCTACAACAGCCCTTTCTAAAGAAAAGTAAGATGATCCCATGTTTGAATATGTTCTCTGCCTTTGCGCAGATGGAAACCCCAGCTTCAAGAGTTGCAGAAACTGCCAGCTTTCATGCGCGTAGCATCCAGTGGAAACATGCTGAGCCATGTTGGACACACAATCCTTGGCATGAACACTGTCCAGCTCTACATGAAGGTTCCAGGGAGTCGGACACCAGGTAACACAGTCTTATGTCTGCAAGAGGTGCACTACACCTTAAGGTGAATGTAGGACTTAATACTGCTTTTGCTATAGACAGTTTATTAGTACAGTCAGATCAGCCAGTGCCAGTTTAGAGACACAACTAGAAACACTGACACACAGGTGTGGACAGGGAAAAAATACTCTCAGCAAGTCAAAAGTAATGTATGTAGAACCTTTTCAAAGATTTTAAGTAAAATCTGTTGAAATACCATGTTACTATACATCAACAGTAGAATACAGTATTTCAATAATTTATAAATTGTAGTTAGGACAGCAAAAAAATTTAAACAGCATGTCGCTAATCTGACAGAGGAATTCCTGTCTTCTGTAACACATCACCTGGCCTCTGTATGGTAAATCACTGACCATGGTTGAGTCCATCAGATAACTACCCCTAAAGATTCAAAAACACATTAATACGTAATTGCATATAACTGAAGAGAATTTGTCAATATTCAACAGGTCACCAGGAGAACAATAATTTTTGCTCGGTGAACATCAACATTGGTCCTGGAGACTGTGAGTGGTTCTCTGTCCACGAGAACTATTGGCAGGCCATCAATGATTTCTGTGAAAAGTGAGTAAAGAAAAGGCGTACTGTTATAAACTGAATGAAGTCAGTTTCCAGCCTCATTACATTTATACCAAATACAAAGCTTAACAGTCCCCTTACTGCATGTGTCCAGACATGGAGTGGACTACCTGACAGGGTCCTGGTGGCCAGTGCTGGAGGACCTCTACAATGCCAACATCCCCGTGTACCGCTTCATCCAGCGGCCTGGAGACTTAGTGTGGATCAATGCTGGAACTGTTCACTGGGTTCAGGCTGTGGGTTGGTGCAATAACATCGCTTGGAATGTTGGGCCTCTCAATGGTAAAGAGTTCACCTACAAAGGACCTAATAGAGAAAAACAGTTTCACAGACTGTTTTATTCAACACTGTTTCACGTGTATCGGCAGCCTACCAGTACCAGCTGGCCCTGGAGAGGTTTGAGTGGAATGAAGTCAAGAAGGTCAAGTCCATCGTCCCCATGATTCACGTGTCCTGGAATGTGGCCCGAACCCTGAAGATCACAGACCCAGACACCTACAAGATGATCAAGTGAGTCAATGTGCACTTGGTCAATGACCAAAAGGTCTTCATTCAAATTAAATGGACCATTCAAGTGGAATGCCTTAGGCCATTTCTATGAGTTGATCAAAATATTAAAAACTCCTCAGCCCAACAATTCAACAGTGCCACTGTTATGACCCCAGGGATCCAGGAGATGAGGGCGAGTAACAAAAAGTAAAAATACCGGTTTGAAATTTCTGCATGCAAAAGATGGTTTTATGACAAAATCAATTAGACAACAAATGAAGATGTAAATAGTAAATGTGAGGTGATCCTCCCACAACAGATGCTGGTACTCCAAAGTAAAAAAAAAAAAAAAAAAAAAGGAAGGACCAGATTAGATAACCTACCATGATGGTGACAATCAAAATGGTGGCCACAAATGTGAATTAAGCACATCCACATTTAAAACTGCACAAAGAATGGTGAGTTACTTACTCCCAGAACACAGTCTCCCAGTCCAAACCACCCAACCTTTTCCTCTCATCCTTGACTGGCAATTGCCCACTGCAGGTAAGGGGAGGAGCTGAAAAAACAAGCTGAGAGAGAGAGAGAGCAGACGAACATAGCCAAAACACACACTTGTCTCCAAAATGGAAAAAAATTATCATTTCCAGGCTGTAGCATTGTGTGCTCTCAAACTACTCTAATGTAAATGCTGGCCACTTTACCTTCCAAATAGACACTGCCTGCTGCAGTCCATGAAGCACATCCAGATCCTGCGAGACCAACTGGTGGCTGAAGGCAAGAAGATTTCCTATCAGAGCCGAGTCAAAGATGAGCCTGCTTACTACTGCAACGAATGTGATGTAAGTAACACAACAAACTACATCCTCTTCAATAGCCAAGAAGGTGAACAGATTTACAGTGAATGCAGCCCCTTACTTACTTCAAATGTATTAGTTTTATTTTCTACACATTGAACTATTTTAAATCTCTTATCGCCTCTGTCACAGGTGGAAGTGTTCAATTTGTTATTTGTGACAAGTGAGAATAACAGCAGGAAGACATATGTGGTTCACTGTGAGGACTGTGCACGTCAGCGTAGCCCCAACCTGACCAATGTGGTGGTGCTGGAGCAGTACCGGATAGAGGAGCTCATGACCACATATGACTCCTTCAGCCTGGTGAGAAACACTCACCTCTCTGACTGTTCTCTCAGGCGTTTGTTCAGTAGTTCCAGTTGAGCATTTCTAAGAAAGTGCCCTGAAAAATAATGGCAATTTATACTTTCCGTGTCACTCGCACATGAATTGAATATTAATTTAGTTTGAATTTTGTTTGTTGTCTTACCAGGCATCGTCCTCCCGGTGACAGAGCTCCCCACCTGCATCACCTCAGCCATAACCAAAACTCCTGCAAGCCAGGACAAAAGACACAGTTTCACTTTGGTTTTCAACTTGCCCATTCGTTATTTAAGATCATTTTTGCTACTATAACTACTGCTAATACTTGCCGACCAGCCAGTTGAATACGTTTACTCATCATTACTGTTTACAAAAAGAAATACCAAGCCGCCAATAAATTACCAGTTTACTCTCAGATGGTGCTTTCAAACAGAAACCCTGGCAACAGTGAAGCTGGCGACCAGGGAGCAGTTGGTGCTGCCATTGAACAAACTGCAAAGGGTAGTTGATTGTTTCAATGGCATGTTTCTGTCAGTACCGGAAAGAACTTTTTCTGTTGTTGTTGTCGTCTTGAATACTGAAATTTGTACAAGCTGTTTGCAATTTTTGTGGGGTGCTGTCTTTTTTTTAAATAATTTATTGCTTTGTTTTTCTAAACTAGATCAGCCTAGATATATACCACATTGGCCTTGTATTTAGAAAAGAGACAAAATGAAAAATACTAATAATAGAGATATGAACATTTTTCTAAAGCATTAAGAATTTTTAAAAATTGTTTGGAATGTTTCAAAACATACGGGTTTTAACAACTTTTTGTTGTTTTAGGGGGATTTCATTTTTGTTCTTCGATTCTTGTATGTGTTGTAAATCTTGTTTTTAATTGATTATACTTATTTCTGCTGGAGATTAATGTTCAGTTGTCACACGTCATCAGGTATTTTTGTTCATTTCACCCATCTCTGAACGCTCTTTCAAAAAAGAAAAAAAGAAAAAAAAATCATTGTCATCTGGTGTTTGTGTGATGTACCTCTGATTGTTTTGTTCCTATATGCAGACTTAGTATTTCTTGTTTTGTTTTTTCTTTTTTGGCATTGTACATTTAATTTAAAGTTTCTTTTATTTATTGGATATCAATGTTCTCTCTTTTTTAATAGGGTTGTACAAGTTTGCTACTTTTTCCTTTATTTTTATGGTGACCGACTGCTCTGTAAGAACTGAAATGTTGGGGTTGTGTGTCTGTGGAGGCTGCTGTTTCTCTGGTGCTTGCCTCTCACAGCTCCCACATTTTTATCCTGATATATTAAATGATAACTTTATCTTGAATATAACGCCACCTTTCCTGTAGATGATAGGCACACTGCTCACGTAGAGAAGATGACTAATGGAATGCTGTGTTTGTATGTTCATTAAGGAAAAAACAAAACTACTTTTTCCAAAGTGTTTTGAGAAACAGTAATTTTTTTTATTATGTAGGGGGCTTTTAGACAAGATTTTAATGATTTTATGATATCTGTTGAATATGATAACGGGATAGATGGTGCTAAATGTTCTCTTTGAACAACCTTTTTCTGTTTGTCTTCTTAAGATGAGAATTCTATTTTTCCTGTTGCAATATTACCTTAACTTTTTCCTTCTCTTTGTGGTCATTTATTTATAACTGCACTGTTTAGAGAATTCACAGACATACTTGCCGAGACACACACACACACACACACACACACACACACACACTCTGAACTGAGCCAGACATGTCTTAAACACTTGTGAATTTGTGTGACATTACTATGATTATTAATAAACGCTTTTTGATAAATCCATAAATGAGTAGGATTCACCTGAATTATACCTGCTACCTTATTTATATTAAAGCTTGCATTTTCCCTCACCATAAAATTTTTATAATTTAAGAACCAAACTGAAAAATAATGTGAAAAAGGTCAGACAAATCAAGCTCTACAATTGCATTAATTCGCTTAAAGAGAAGCCTAAAACAGTACAAGTAAATCAAGATTTGATCTGCCCACTCTTTGCCGTGATATCAGATCCCAAATCCATAAAGCTGTTTGTTCTCATCTATGAAGAAAGATCTGTACGACTCGGGTCACTAACATGCTGTCAAATTTACGTGAGTTGATAAGGGGGACTGAGGGGACTGCATGATGAAAGAGAATGTCAACATTGGTAGAGCCAAAACCTTAGCAAAAGTTTATACTGTATATGAATTTAGAATAATTCCATAACCATGCCCTTGTACACGGATAGACTCCACTTATTAAAATTTAATGCTTAGTCAACCAACTACATTTAAACAATGCAAATGCAAGCCCCATATTAGATCATTTCAACTGGAAACATAAGCTGTGTAAGCTTCTGTGCCATATGATGACTCTTATTAAACATCGGGCCAGTCTTACAAAAGCAGCCCACTGTCTCCTCTGCACATCGTCTCCCACTTATCACCCATCTATCTGACAGTCCCACGTTGCACACATTTAACCTTGACTACTGCAGTAACAAGTCTCATATCCTGGGCTGAGGCAAGTGTTTGGCACAGCTGCGTCCCCCATATCCTTGACCCTGAACTTGCTATTGTTAGATATGCGTGAGAGAAAATAATGGTTGAAGCGATAGAAAAGTTTCCATTTTGACATCAGCATCCAGGGTAAACTAAGGAAGGAGATTGTACAAGCAGCACAACTTCACAGATAGCAAAGCAGGAAGCAGCAGGGAGCAGTAACAAGACCGTTCAGAATCCAGCTGTCAAACACAAACCGTAGACACTAAAAGCAGATCTCTAAAGCTTGTTTGACCTTAGCAAGGAAATAGGTTTTTTATTGTTGACAATTAGTGAAAACAAACGTGATTCATTGTGAAGATTATTTAAAGCATTAATTAATATTGTCTTCTAATCTTTCTGTTTCGTTGTTACTGTATCAAAATAATGCCAAATTTAAAAGACAAGAACTAAGCGATGTAGGAATAAAACTGTTCTTAAAACAACTGAGAATGACTTCTATAATTTTTACTGCCTGCCCTGTTTCCAGCATGTGAGCAGCTCAGCATCTCCTCAGGTCAAATTAGAGAGCACAAGGTCAGCAGAGGGACAGAGCATAAACGGACAGACAAAAAGATTGAAGGAAATCCTGCTTCAAACCACACAGGAAGACCAGTTCCATCCGTCTGTCTATTCACAGTCAGGTGATGAGCGGGTCAACATGCTTCCCTCCTACTTAAGCAGTCCAATCACCACCACATGGCGTAACCATGACAGACTAAACTTTGAAGTTTGTTTATGCTACTCTTGTACAGCCTGAGATGAAAGATTATGTAGCAACAAGTTTCCCAAAGGAGAGGCCACGTAAACTAGTCTGTCAGCAATGACATAACGGCACAAAGCTCAAGACTGCAATATTGTAATGCCAGCAATGAAGTGACAGATCATCTAATGAAACGGGAGATCCTCTCCCCTCAATGTAAACCGTGATGCTGGATGTATATATTTAAGTATTGCCATTTAAAACCAGTAATGAAACGGTGATACAATATCATGGGCCTGCAAGAAGAATAAAAACGGCTGCATGGGGACCAAAGAAAAACTGAAAGTAAATAAACATTTCAAGCTCAAAGCAGAGGAAAATGGGTAGAAAATCACCATCAGACAGGGAAAGATCAGAGCATGAGCTAAATAATTAGTCTTATCATGTCACTGATTACATCGCTCACAATCTCCTTGTTCCTTTTACATCATCCTGTGTGTTGCAGAGGATCCAAACTCTGAATCTCATCTCCTGATAATGCACATATTTCATCACATTGTAAACAAACTACAATGTCTTAGATCAACAGATGCCACTCCCAAACTACTACACAAGTTTCTGGCCAACTTTAATGGAATTCATCAGGTTCAAAAACTGGCTTTTTTATTCAGACATTCATTTTCTAAATCCTGACCCAGCAACACTAGTCTTTGACTTGAACTAAAAAAAAACAAATGTCAAGTCCCAACAGGATGTTTTTTGAGTAGTAATGTAACAGCATTTAGAGACGATGTTCTTCAAGAGCAGGAAACAGGGCAAAGACACTTCCTCTACTTAAAACCTCACTAAGCAAAACTTCAGCGCCATAGGTGCTAATCTATGGCTAATAGCCCAGCAGGAATTCATAATTCTGCTTTTTAAACAGTGAGCAGTACATTTTATTTAGCACAAGCTAATTTACATTTAGCCAGAACCATCACGATTTTCTGACGCAGACTGCAGTCTGTGCAGCAGGAGCAAAAGACAGTCTGGAAAAGCATCAAAGCAAAAAAGTGAAAATGTATTTGGAGTCACTTGAGTTGTGATTCTGTGCAAGATGAGGGCAGTGTAGTAAGCTTATACAAATCCTAGTCTGCCATTTAACTAAAAGTGGCAAAGAACTGAAAGACATTTGTCAATAAAAATCAACATGTGGAATAACAGCAGCAAATGCAGCAACTTGTCCACTGCAACCAGTGGAAGAAAAAAAATATGCGTTCTGAAGCGTCTTTCACTCAGATGGCTGTAGCGCTTACAGCAAGACAGGGGCGCTGTTCTTCCAAAACTGAACTTTCTTTAGTATTAAAAATGGCACTTGGGGCTGCAGATGGAGGTGGGAAAAACACATGCAGAGCAAACAGTGCCTAAAAAGAACGGCAATCAACAGAAGTTAACATTATAGTGAGAGAGTCCACTGACTGAAAAATCATTGCTTTGGAGGAGACAAAACGATCAGTTCACAGATATAACAGTGTTCAAATCTTATCTGAAGGTAAAGCAGCAGAAAAAAGGGTTACCCCTACCCCACAACTAATTCATCTTTAAAACTATTAAAACTATTGAAATAAGGAGAAACCTTGGGCCAATTATAGCAGGAAAAATGGGACAATTTACAGTAAAGAACATTATTTATAAAAAGTTATTTTAGTTGAGCTATTCAAGCTCTTAAAATGGGAGGGGAACCGGTGGCACATATTAACAAGGCACTTCTGAGACCACATGTATAAATCAAATTAATCCAGGGGTCTTCTCATAGATTAAATCGTGGATCATACACTAGAACATAACATTACATAACATCCATAACATTTGAAATAATGAAGCCTTGAAGATCCTAATACAAGTTTCCTTTGTAACATTGTACAAAAAATGTTTTATGAATTATAAAAAATGGAATTTAGATTTAGATTATCTCAATATAATGAATGTTGAGAAATGTTCCAAGTCCTGTGGAAATGTTCCCTAGCTTAGTTCCTTTAGTTTTCCCTCACACAGACTAAATCAAATTGATGATTAGCTTTTACAAATGCAGTATCTTCAATGAATACTGGCTATAATTCTTTCAGGCTTTCCTTCAGTCCAATCTCATCTACAGGTAATGATAAAGCACTAAATTGCCCCCTTCAGCTGTTTAAAGAATGTGATGTTTGTTCTCCATTTTATTGTCATAAAAAGGAGACAAAAACAGACCCCTCAACAAAATTCTGGTTTCTCTTCTCTGCTACTCTTAACACACACGTCTGTCTCTAATGCCCTTCCCCCTCTTTTCTGCTCTCCTGAACCTCAACTTATCAGGTCTCCTCTCTCTGACCCAGCACATAACACCCAGCCCCCACTGCAACAGGAACATGGTAAAAGGGGGGTAAAACATGTTGTGGATACAAATGGTGGAATAAATGTGCTGAGGAGTTGCTGGGGGCTGATAAGTCTGGTGGGTGGAGAGAAAGTGGGATGGATGAAGGGGGCGCAGGAGGAGGGAGGGAGAGAGACAGCTCTGTGGAAGAGGAGGGTAGACAGAGAGGTTTGACACACTTAAGACAAAGACCACAGCGTTTGAGAGCTGAATTGGTGTCAGCAGCCAAGGAGGCATCAACTTTCTGCTACAACTTCATCACAATAGCATTGGAATTTATGTTGCATGTGGAAAAGAAAACAGGCGCTATCAGCTACACTGACAACTCTGGATAGTTAAGAGAAGCAGCAGCAGGGCAGCAGAGCTGCAGGAAGCCAACATACCAGCATACCACTACTATATAGATAAGGCTCCAGAAACACACAGAAAACCTTTCAATTTCAGACAAGATACAAATCCAGAGGCAAAAGGAAAGGGAAAGTGTGAGGGGGAACCGTGCGCTTGGAAGTCTGACTGGACAGAATTGGTCTTGAGAAGTGAGAGAAGCACTAGCAATCTGGAGGAGGAACAACAAGAGGTCCAACGGGCCCCACAACACAATGTGAGTACATCATCATCATCATTAAGATTGAGCCACTCCTTGATTTCGAGCATGTGTAGTTCTAATATTCAACATGAAGAACTCCAAATGTCTGAGAAACAGAATAAATTACTGCAGCTGCTTTGTTCAAAACAATAGAGTAATTGAAAGACTGGACAATAGGCTCTCCTGCTGCATCATCCAAGCATGATTACACTGTAACACATGATGGCATAGACAGGCATGCTCTTGGAAGTTTATAAACCAATCAGGTAACTGTATTGTATGACTACATGCAACTGGTGACATCACTATCCTGTCGTGGACCCATAAACTAATTTTAACAATATTTCCTTCTTTTAAAAAAATCCTTGATTTACGGTCAAACAATGACATGAAAAGTTATGAAGAAAATGCTATTCAAACAATAACATTGAGTAAAATGGGTGGAGTACCTGAATATATTTTCAGTAAGGGGCATAACGAGTCACCTCACTCACATACTCACTCTTTCCTGCCAGTCCTTCCTCTGTGACCTTCCACCTTACAACCACACTTGGGACAACAATAGGAGACATTAACACGCCCATGAGAAAATCACAAATAATGTATTTTTCAATTACTGCCAACATCCAGCAACTTTTTAAAACTTACATTTATTCCCCATTGGCTTCAATTTAGAATATACCAACATTAAGAAAGATTGTGTTTCGAGGGATTGTATCCATGATAGCAGAACTAACAGAGTGGTTAGTTGACAGACAATGAGGGATGGATGACTAGTTGTTAGTTGTTAGGCTGCACAATATGATAGAAGACATGACCTACAAATCTGATTGCAATTACCAATAATGAAAGCTTCAGGAAACAAATTACTTCTCCACCAATACCAGAGACGCAAATCCCTTGAAAAGAAGAAATATCTTAAAATTAGCCTTCATGATTCCATATGTGTTTTCTAAAAGTAAAGGCTGACAGTTTGACTGAGTCATCCACATCAGTATTTTCTATTGCTGATGTTAGAGTTGTCCCTTGACCCCAAAGGTCAGGAGGCAGCGCTGCCTCTGCCAAAGTGAGGATATCCTGTACCAGACACAGCTGTGCACCACAAAATCTGGCCTTACACAGCGCAAACACAAATAAAAGGCACTGGACCAAAGCAGACCATTCACAGACGACCTGATATTCAAAATTATTAATTCAAACTATTTAATGAAAGTAGCAGAAAAAAAGTGTCAAAACATTTAAGTTAGAAGGCCATTGCTAACTGGTTATTTCTATCACATGCCCATTTTTTCATTCTTATGCCCTTATTTAAGAAATTATATATTGTTTTCTCCTGCCATTACAAGATTATTTCAGATAAAACCATTGTTATAGCTTGTTCCTTTAAATGGGTTCGACATGTGCTGTGCTAGCTGTAAAATAGAAAAGAAACTGAACATACTGGCTCAATCCAGTAAAATGGTGTAACTTATGCAGCATAATAAATGTATCAGATTTTTGCCCTTGAACATTAAAAATATATATACTAAATATGCTGGCACAGCCAAAACACATATGAATACAAGCCCATGTGCAGAGAACATTAGCTTGTACCCAGAAAGACTGACAGCAGTTTGCATATACTGTTTGACGCATCATTAACTCTAAAATTTCTGGCTCACCTTCTCACATATCATTAATCAATTTTAATCTCAACCTCCAGTTCACTATGAGTATGACCAGTACTCTAGAAAAGGGGGCCCACCATCAGGTCCTGGATCTGTCTGAGGAACTGCCACCTCATCACCACCACCATCATCATCATCATCTCAACCACCACCTCCACCACTCCAACTCTCTGGCCTCCACCACAGCTGTGGGCGGAGGCAGAGAAACGCCTTCCCGTGTGGTCATACCTCCTCCTTATTCTGCAGCAGAGAGTGGTGGTGGTGGCAGTGAAGCTCCTCTGGAACTGAGGGGGTCCCTGGACTGCTGGGCCTGCTCCGTGCTGGTGACGGCACAGAACCTGGTGATCGCTGCCATCAATGCCTGCCTTGCTGGACTGGTGTTTGGTATCATCCTGACGCCAGCCATCATCATGGTGGTGTTTGGTTTCCTCTGCCACTCTACAGTAAGAAAGGGGGAGGCAGGGGAGCGGGAGGGTGAGAGAGTGTGAACACTACTTTGGGGGCTTGCAAGCTGTTGTCCATTGATCGTTGGTAGTCAAGAACAGTGCCATTTCCAAAAGTGTTTGCTAAGTGGACTTCTGCAGGATTAGTCTGTCCACTTGGCTGGTATGTACTCTAGTATTCCTATTTGTTATAACACACAGAAATTTACATTCCATACATTTGGTGCGCTGAGACACAATTTACCCCTGCTTAATGTTTATACAATAAACATTTACATACATTTAATAAATCCAAACAAGCAATAAGCAGATCAGGGAGATAAATATAGACATCTATTTCTTAAAGGCCTTTTAGTCCTAATCTCACAACTTTGATCCAAATGTTTGAAATAGTTCTGCCTAGAGCTGAGGGTGGGGTTCAGATCAGTCAGCAAAGAGGAGTTTCATAATCAGATAAGTCCGAGGTTTTCTCAGATGTTGAAAAGATGAGTGAATTAGAGGGGGGCACAGGGTCAGAAGCGCAAGGACCCAGAGTCAAGCAACTGAACTTTTGACTGTTTTGTAGCAATGTGAGGATTTAGTAACACTTCAGAGCAGACAAATTATGGCATTTCACATCTATGAAAACAGGAAATCTAATGTGTGACTCAAAGCCATTTTGGAAAAAGTAAGCATTGTCCTGGACTACCCCAAAATTCACCGAAGTAACAAAAACTTTTCATGCATACCAATGGCATTTCTTTAGGGCCCAAACCTCCTTAATGACCAGGGAGAGCTCATGATTCTCTGTTCTGCTCTCTCAGTTAGACCTCATGTGACAGAAGCTTAGAGAGAGATTAACCAGGACCTGGGAAGATGGAGGGAGAGAGAGAGCAAGAGGGGTGGGGGTCAGAAATCAAAAGAAAAAAAGTGCAAGAAGAAATTACGTTACGAAGGTTACGTAACACTTATAACTTAAAGATACGTCACAGACTTCTGTTTGAAAGTGTCATCCAGAAAAGCAAAACACTTCCTGAGCAATAACAAGAACAGTCTTACAGGACCTTCCTGTGACAAACCAGGTTTAAATCTGGATCCATACATGAGGTCTCAAGTACGAACAAAAAAAAAAAAAAAAACATGGGCATATTTGTTAGTCTACCCATAAAGCTCCTCTGCACCTTGATTTCACACGAACCTTTTAACACACATTTTGCTGCTCATCCTCCAACTCCCTCCATCATTGTTTTGCATTCTCTTGCTCCAGCTGTTATTTCTTTCTGGCCCACTGTAACTCCACAGCTTTCAGACTAGCATCACAATATCTAAACTTGTGTGTGCAGTTACATAACTGGAAAAGAACATTTTGAATTGTGTAAAATTTCTGAAAATTATTAACTACAAAACAGTTAACCACATTTCTCCAAAAAACTTGGATTATAGTTAGTAAAACCTTAACTTTACTGAAGGTTTAGCTTAGTGATAAGTGATTCTGAATAGACTTAGAGACATTAGAAAGGAGCTTCGCCTTTTCTCCTCAGTACACAGTCTACTATGTAAAACATCTCCTACCAGAGTTCCCTTACTCCTGCAAATCTTTCCTCCCTCCACTTTCCTTGTGCATTCAAATGTTCATTTCATCCTTCATGGGCCGATAAGGATGATTCAGGGCCGCTGTCTCCCCATTCCTCTCCCACACAAATCCTGACCCCTTCACCTCTTCTCCCACTCCCCGGTGTTTGAACAACTACATGTGTCGACATGCAGTATGTACTGATTAACATTTTTCACTCCAGTTCACACAATGATGGATTTATATTTTAACAAGTTTCAGCACAATTCATTTTACTGTTTTTAATCAAAGTTATAATTAAATCACTGATTCAGTGAATTCATGTGACACACTCAAATACCTATGTGCCAACTGATCTGTCCTCACTTCATGCACACATACCACACAGAGCACATCACCTCCTGTGCTTATCTTTTATTCACAGCACTTCATACAAGTATTTAAATGGCTAATAGTCTATAAATAAAAACAGCATTCAGGATTACAGCAAATGATCTAAGTATCTCAAATTAAAATCCTTGCCCAACATGAATTTGATCATGTAACAGATAAAGCAGTAAAAATAACAGGATCTTGTACAGGCCAGTTTATGAAAGGAGTCAACTGTGTGAAAGAAGTTTTAAAATCATGACAACTGGCAGACTAAAAGATTGACCTCATAACTTTCTCTTCTTGTCTCCGCAGGTCCGCCCTCATGGGACAACCCCCTACTGTTCAGACCTGCTCACTGACGGAGGCTGTGTGGCTCTACTTGTGGTGGGGTTCCTCTTGGTGACCCCTCTGCTGGTTCTGGCACTAGCTGCATACTGTCGCCTAGCAAGACACCTTCAGCTGGGCCTGTGCTTCATCCCATACAGCCGGGCCGTGTACAAAAACCTGCCAGCTGCCCAGCACCGTGGCCTGGGCACTGGCTGCTGTGGCAGTCGAGATGGAGCAGATGGCAGCGGGAAAGGAAAGGTCTGGGTGTGAGAGACAAAAGAAAGGAGTGACAAAGACCATTAGTTAAAAAGGTATGCAGGGAACTGAACCAAAAGGCAGGTCAGGGATTTAAAGTTAATGTTGAGGAGAGGCAGGAGTTGAATAAACACCAAAACATAGAGAATGGAGGATAAGTTACAGCGTTATAAATAATTACTAATATCTTACTCCCATGCCTTAACCCTAGTGAACCTTTATTCACTTCAGCAAAACAGTGCAATAAGGAATTTTATGTGCTGGTTTTAGTTGCCATTGGTCATTTTAAAAGTGAATAATTCAGACCAAGGTAGACACAATAAATGAGCTATTATCAATAATCAAATGGCAGAACAAAACCTGACTGCTCAGGTTAAAGAAAAAGCAATATTGAGCTTTTAGTCTTTATTAGAAAACATATGAATGGAAATAGGCAAACATGACACCTCAAAGGATGTATTGACACTAAAAATTGTACCTCATCACTGTTATTATGAAACGTTTATTTAGTGTAGTGTAAACACAAACTGTGACCGCAAATTTCTTGAATTCCTTCCTTTTTATAAATAAAGTTTTTGGATTCAACTGGAGTCACGTCTGTCCTGTTGTAGTATGGGGTGGGGTTGGGTCGAGTAAAAGGAAAGGATTATGTAAAGGCTGTTCAGTTAAATAGAGACAGTGGCCCCAATGCCAGCCTACACCAATGTGCACCATTGTTTTTCAGTATCCCTGGGGACAGTGGGTATAAAAATATAGTCGGTGGTATTTAGGAAGTGCATACAAAGCCAGCCTTGTGGCAGAGCAGACAAAATATGATCATTTAATTCAAGTCTGGTTAATGTCACCCCCAAGCGGTAAAACATTAGAATGACAGATCAGACTCAAAGAGCACGGAGCAGAAAGCCGGTGGATCGCAACCACACCATATCAATGCCGCTGCCTCGTTTGTAATATACCGATATAACCCTTCTGCAAACTTTTATTGAAACATTTCCGTTCCCGCTTAAGTGCACCGTGTGTGTACGGCCTCTGTCCGCACTGTGGTAAAATAAAGCTAATGTAATGTACTGATCTTAGACAGTACAAACAGACACATTCAGCCACACACAGATCTGCATCACGGCACAATTTACTCAGAAAGTTAAACATCAACGGTGTAATGTACTTCCTTTCAGCGATTTCCCGGCATGCTTTGCCGCCCGTGACGCAACGGGCTACTTCCGCAAAGATGTTCTTACCATATTTCCGCTCAGTGGCGAGACAAACGTCTCACAAGCTAAAATGTCACTTAGCAAACCGAGTTCCGGCTCATTGGTTTGTTTTCTACGGTGGATTTACTAAATAACATACTACACACATAGATGTCGCCAAATGATTAAATATCCATGGAGTTGGACACACAGTCCCGGAGCCATTAATTTAAATAACACTAGCTTAAGGTATATTAAACTGCGAAACAAAGCCAACAACAAATACATAGCGAATGTACCACATTTAATACTATTTTGTATAATTCACATTAAAGACATAAAATAGCTGTAGTGCCATCTAGTGGACATATACACTCATTACAGCATTTACCTGGAATCATAATAAAATACTGTCCGGCAACGTTATCCGCGTTTTATACAAAAAGCTTATTAAAATAAAACAACAATAAACACGTGTGTGTGTGTGTGTACACGCACACGCACACACACATTTCTGTTGCCCCTCCTAAGTTCTTTTCGGAGTTTTCACACCACATCATACTTCTCTGCTCACACACAACTTAGACAATGAAACTTTATTCCAAGAATGAATTGTGGTAAATGGTTACGGCAACTTCTCATATTTAAGCTGCAACAAGTTCCAGAGCAGAGGTCTGCTGTTGGGTCAAGCTCCTGAAACTGGCCGAGTCTTATCAACTACACATGCCACACAAAGCAACAGTTTGGACTAACAAAAACTAACTAACATTTTCTCACCAGCAAACTCACCTCTGAGTTGAGGACCGTCCCAATGAAGATAACACAGCTGAACAAGTTCACCAAAGTTAAAATAAAGTCCTTTTTTTTTTAAACTCCACAGACTGGATGAGCAGCAGCTCTGCAGCTGAGACCAATACTCCTTAATTGGCAGACCGCTTGCTGTCTCTCTGAGTGCTCATATTAAAGCCACATATACAATAGAATAGAATAGAATAATAAAATACAAGATTTTTGTCATGGTTTGTGCAGAAGAAGCCATTTAGTGAATTTAAACACCACAGCTAAACAGACAATACGAATCAACGAGCTAATGATGACTGTTGTTAAACATTAAAACAGGCATCAGTGTCAAAAATAAAAGCAATCACCACCAGGCCCAAAATCATTTATTGGTCATTCCAAGGTTTTTACCGTGCTGTTAAACAGAGAGCGGACACTGACGTGAATTGATGTGTCCGTGTGCCTTCATGTGATCAAATGTTGTATGTATAGTACGTTCACATTTTTCTGTTAAGCATTTCTGCCATAAAAGTTTGAATACAAAATTATTGTTCCTCCTAATTCAATCAGGACGAAGTAATCACTTTCTAAGAAGACTTACAGCCAAATCAAGATCAACTGTGCAAGGACACTCCAAATAAAAACAATTCAAGTTGAGGTTGATCCAGTGGAATGTGACGCCTTCAGCATCATGTTAAGCACAATGCCATTCCACTCTTTGCTTTCTGATTGCTGGCTGCATGTTTAGCTAAGTAAGTACCTGTTAAGCTTCTCTGATGTAAATAGGTCAAGAGGAGACAGCAAAACAGAGCAGAGAGGATGGCGTGCAGCCATTCTCAATACAAGAGCCGGACTACTAAAGGAGGACGAGAAGAGCTGTGCTGCTCTGGTTCCTGTTTTCTTTTCTCGCCTTTTAGGAGGGGGAATTAAGGTAAGATAAACTGGATTCATATCAAATATTTTGTAGCCAGATGGGAAACAGATTAATTGTAAGGTGATATCAGTTTTCAATTAATATGCTTTAAATGGTTTTGCAACCTGGTCTTTTCCTTTCAAAAAAATATTTTTGGTGCAACTCCAGTGTGTTCCCTCTGGATAGACAATGTAGGTCTCTGTTTCGCCAACAGCATGTCTACGGCAGGAGAGAGGACACCTTCCACAACCTCTGTCAACTCAAACTCAACAGACGGGTACATTTAGGGAAAACTGTTCTCTACATTTTTCTGTCGCATTCAGTGCAATTTTGGAAGTACAGACATAGTCACATAAAATATTAATTGTTGTTTGTTTTGTTTTTAAACGATTTTTCAGCAAATCTGGGGTGAGTCAGGACTCCCCATCTGGTTCAGTCTCTGACACACCCAAGAAATCATCAAAGAAGGCCAAGAAAAACACTGAAAGTAAGAACAAAGTCTACATCTCTGTGCTCAACAGCATTTTTGGGTCGGTAAGTAACTCACAACCACATTCAGTGATTTGTATTAAATGTGGTGAGGTGCCTCTTCTTGTTCTCCCTCTCTTCCCCTTGTTTATAGTGCTATCTAACCTCTGCTGTGACCTTCCACCTGTAAATGATGATGTTATAGTCTGTGAGAGCCTGTTTCCCTTTCAGCAAAAATGCTCACATTCCTGCCAGATTTAAGTCGTGTTTCTATTAATGTTGTAGTAAAACTTTACCTTTTTGTCAGTTTACAGCACCTTGATCTCAGCCATGCGCTGAGGCAATTTTTCAATTTTTCTAAAATTCTTCCAAATCTTTTATTTATATGCTTAAGAGCTTAAAACTTAGATCCCAACTATAAAGTGGATGCTCATTATCAGTTAAAGGCTCGTCACATCAGACAAAATTGCCCGTCAGAGGTGAAGTGGAAGTCTTGTTCCTGATCTCTCTGGAGCTTGGTGACTAAGCCTGGTGTGTCTGCCGTATTAGGAGCTCATTAGTTGGGGCTTAATGTCACTCTTCTTTAGGGTTATCCAGATGAAGAGCACTGGTTGATTCAACTTGAAAATCTTTACCTTTTCAACTCAAAGGTTATTAATAACTTACCCAAACTGTACCTGTAGATGATTCTCCTCTGTGTACCACAGGACAGTCGTCTGTCTTCCATATGTTGTGTCATTGTACAATGCCCACCTCATTGCATTAATTCAAACATGTAATCTTGATATCTGAAAGTATACTGTAGTAAGCTTTAGCCATTGTAAGAATTATTAAAAGTTGATGTCAGTATATGTTGGTACTTCATGCCCTCGGATATTAAATTGTAGTATGTGTTAATTCCATTTTCTGCAGGATAGAGAACTGGCTCAGGCTGAGTTAGATGGTAAGTGTCATTACAACAGATTCATTTGTATATTGAATAACATTAGAATTATCAACATGACAGCTGTAGTGCAAGCAATATTTGAAAAATGAATATATCTGACTAAGCAAAACTTTTTATTTATCTTGGTTTCAACATTGCAATCTCTCTTTGATTTACTACAAATATCTCACCACATTTAGAAAATCCCACCCATATAATTACTGCCTGTAATGTATATTTCAGAGTATAAAAAACAAAGCACTATTGGAGCTGTGGTCTATGTTTGATTCTCTGACCTTTCTTACAGAGCTCCAAGAAGCTTTCAAAGAGTTTGACTATGACCAAGATGGCTATCTGAACTACAAGGATGTTGCTGAGTGTATGAGGACAATGGGATACATGCCCACAGAAATGGAGCTGCTGGAGATAGTGCAACAGATAAAAATGAGAAGTGAGTTAATACGGGCCATTAAGAAATAAGCAATGCTATTTAAAAGAATTCTGAGCAAGACCTTTATTTTTTCACCCTGAAAATGGTGTATTTTTGTGTTTTCTCTTCATAGTGGGAGGCTTAATGGACTTTGAGGATTTTATTGAATTGATGGGACCCAGGATGATGGGAGAGACCGCTGACATGCTGGGACTCAAGGAGCTCCAATCAGCCTTTTTACAGGTTACTCATTTTCTCGATATTGAGTTAGGGCAAGTTGACAGAAATGTTCAGTGCTCTGTGAATGTGAGCTGCCATATAATAAGTCTGCTTTATGTATATTAGACTGTCAATAAAAAATCCTTTTTTAAATGAAATAAATATGCTAAATAAATTGTAGTGTCCAACTTTGAAAACACAAACAGCGAGAGCCACAAATACAAAACCTATCAAGCAGTTACAACCTCCTTATTTATGTGTTTTTGACAGTTTGACCTGGATGGAGATGGAAACATCAACCAGGATGAGATGAAGGAGGCAGTGAAGACAATGCTGGGAGAGAAGCTGAAGAAAGGAGAACTGGAGGAAATCCTGAAGGAGCTGGACATTAATGCAGATGGAAACATTGACTTTGAAGGTGGGTGTTGAAGCAGTAGAAAGCATGTGTTTGCTGATCATATTCATGGGTTATATTTTATATGTACAATTGCCTCTTCCACTTAAGTCAATTGAACTCAACACTGACTGAACTTGGACTATTTTGTCTTCTTTCTTCTTTTCATCAGAGTTCGTGATGATGCTCTCCATTCGCTAGCTGCTGAAAAGGAATCATAAACAGTTCTGCTGAATAGTTCCAAAGATAAGGAACACAGTTATTTTACCCAGTGTTCTCATTTTGGTAACGTAGGCATTGACATCTACCGCATAATGTGTGCCTAATTCTGTCATAATTGTAAAAATAATGAATTGAAAATGGAGTAACATTGTTCTCAGGGGCTCTTCTTTTAGTGGGTACATTAACGTTTTGCAGTGATAACTCATGTATAAACAATTGAAATGTTTTGCTATTTTAATAAAGAAATCTAAAACAGTTTTGCTATTTACTCAGAAACGTCACACTATTTTAAGGCACAATGCAAGAAATAATTGAATGAACTGATAACATGTTAACCTCTCATACAGACTTTATTCCAAAATGTCTTTAGTCACCTCCTGATCGCTGTTAAACAAAAATAAAATGACAAAGTAATAATTATTATCTAGAGAAAATAAGTTAAATATACATAAAATTTGTGTTACCTGTCAATTGTTAACGACAGTGCAGCTTAGAGCTTTGTCAGCATTTCTGTCTTCATAGTTGTAGAAGCATTTTAACATCCAAAAACATGATGTGTCAGAAAAAGTCACATTTCACAATAAAATCCCACATCAGGTCAACCATGACCAGAAAATCAAATTATCTTCTATTTGAAAATTTACTAGTTTAACACTACTGGTAACTTAATCTGTTTATTATTATAACATCAAACTATATGCGCACACAACTCAGTAAGATCTGCACCATGTAGCACATGTAATCTGCTGAAATTAACATCGTATGGTCACAGAATAAGAAAGAAGATCAATCTTTAATCTCCTAAAATTAACGCAGCAGCAGTGTTTCACAGGTGGAGAGGAGGCGGATGAGCCACTGCTGTCACCGGAGTCAGGACTTGGGTTTTAACACATGCATTTCACTGATATGTTAGTGTCTTTTTTTCTTCAAAATAAATAAATAAATTTGAAAAAGTTACATTTATCTTGTTTACATAATGGTCACAATTTAGCTTTTCATCAGCTGTCCATTCAGTCTTTCAGTTGGAATGGAAAATCCCAAAACAATGCTTATTTACAGTAAATGCAGGGTCAGGGTGAGCACTGAACCACTGAAAACAACTGATGTCAGAGTAAAAAAACACACACAACATATCTGATATTAAGTGTATCACTTATCAACCAACCCAGTTAACTCCTGTGCCTTGTTTATTCAGGAACTGCAGCAGACTGTGCTAGCATGCATGTGCTAAAAAAATGGGGGGTGGGGTAGCTAGAAAAACAATTACATTTAAGACACTACTCCTGTCATTTACCATGAAGGCATTTCGTTTTTTTGTCTCTGAGCTGAAATAAATTAATCCCAAAATAAATATACTGTCTCAAAATTGTGAGTAACTCCTCTTTGTGATTCACTCCGTTTCGCCTCCTTTTTGAAGAATGTTCGCCCTCAAACTGCCCGATAATCACACATTTCGTCCAAATAGCAGAACTTAAACAAATGCGTGTAGTTTTTCTGAGCATTTGGGACTTGCTGAGCAAATTTGAAACATTTTTTCCCTCTTATTGGCGGAGTTAAGGATATACAGTCAGCCCCTAGTAAAGCACACAATAAACCTGGATGTGCTCTTGGATACTTGGATTAAAGCCTTTACTCAATAGGATAAGAATGCATGGTGTCTCATTTAGGAGACTATTGGAAAGATTTTTCAGGTTTTGTACTGTCAATATTTGTCGCAAGTTTATATTTAACCACAAAATCATACATGGGGGTTTTGTCCACTGGTCACACTGCAGTCACTCTAAATCACATCATAACATCCTTGTACAGCCCCTAACATAACAAGCAGCTGTGAAGTCGATACCTCATATCTCTCTGTTCACAGCTGTCTCCACATCCAACCATTCCCCTCAATTTCCCTTCCTTTTAAAACTTCTCCTCCAAGTTCATTGTTTTCTTTTCGTTTTCATTCCCATACCAGTCTGGCTTAATGGTAACTAGATAAAGATGAATATTTTATTTCCGCTATGCAAACCTCAATGTGTTGTAACTGAGCAGAGGACGACTGCTTAACTAGTAAAACCTTCTGACATCCCCCTCTTGTCTACAGCTCATTGCTCATCAGCAAACTCAGCCATGATGTCATGCACCCATATGTCCCTTTCTTCCTGTGAGGTGTCGACTAGAAAGACCATCAACTTTCTGTCCCATGGGTTAGCAGCTTCCTGTATGGCCTCCAGCTGGGCCACCAGTGGTTTCTTCTCCACATGGTTCCTGAAAACGATGGAAGCCTCTTCTGACCACTGTCTCGGCTTCAGGCCTGTGTAGGGAATTCAAGTTTCAAAAAATATCACAATATTAACATATAGGATTTTTCTATCGACCTATTTATTTATTTTTGATTTCCAGAACCAATGCTCGACTCAGGGATGCAGAGATTCATGGTCAGTACCTAAAACTCTCAAGGCACCATAGGTAGAATAAGTTTTTAAGCTTTTCCAATTGTGACTGCTGTGATATTCATTCCATTGTGCTAAAAATCGGACAATGTCATGTAAAAGTGCTGATGCTTAGGTAGACATTACATATGGCATCAGTGACTCCCATCAGACTCTACTGTCCACTGGAAGACATTTTTGACATTTTGCTTGACTCTACTCACCAGCCAGCTGAGCAGTGATACCCTGGAACGGCAGCTGTCTGAACTCCTTGATCAGAGGCCTTAGCTGGGTTGAGCTGACAAGCTCATGTTTACCATAGTCCAGTTCATACACAGACACCAAGCCATTGGTCAGAACTCCCTTCACCAACACACGATGCCAACTGACAGAAGAGATGATGATGATTTGTTATCTTTAGGCAGAGCACAACATGTTAGCAGAAATTCGCCACCACTAATAGACTCAACAGGTTTAAATGCATCATTCGGCAGTAACAGAAGATCAAATCTTCACTTGCACCCACAATTTTCACAAAATGAAATCAGATTTCATTGATGCTTAACTCACTTGTTCTCCACTTTAGCAGCATATATCTGATTCTTCTGTATGTTGAGCGGTTTCTCTTCAGTTTTGTTGTAGTAAAGAATCATCTCTCCCATCAACACAACCAGTTTGTACATATCTCTCCAGGGCTGCAGCACAAAGTGTCCTGGATGGCATGCCACTGACACATAAACATCTATGTTGTTTCCTGAGAAAACAAAAATCTAGGCTTCAGTAAGGCCAAACCCTGGACTGAACTCCACCGATGCATAAATGGCTGATTTGCATAAATATTATGAGATTTTTAAATTTTTCTTCATCTAATAATATCATTACCAGCTGGAGGCAGCTCCAGTAGTGGTGGTAATGGAAGAGAGGGTGAAGGGGAGGATGGGGTCTCTGGTGGAGTGCTGATGGTGGTGGTATTTCCTCCTCTGGAGCCTGACAGAGTCCTTCTGAGATGAGGCTTGGCTGGGACAGAAGTTGACGTAGGACTGTAGGATTCACTGGTACTGGAAGTCTTAGATGATAAGTTTGCTGTGGAGATCTTAGCAGGGCTGTGAGTTTAAATTAAGAAATACAATCTTAGTGTGTAAACTGATATGTAAGGTAGATCAAAACACAGGTAAGTAGAAAGCAGAAAAAAACCTGTGGCTTGTCAGGAAAACATCTGGTTGCTGTTTGAACAAGTCAGATTGGACCATCTGATGGTTGAGGCTGCGGGCTGGGTCGTGGAAGTTCTTATCGGTGAACAGGTGGACATAGACACAGCGCTTGGTTTCATCTACTTTGGCAACCTAGAGGGCAATAAAAAGAGGAAGGTATAGCAAGCATAGAAGAAGACAGAAAGGAATGAAGGCAAAAACATTCAAACTTCATATGTAGTATTTTATCCTGGAAGAATATTTTGTTGCTGCTGATTTGCTAGCTATAGACAGAAAGACAATTACCTTCATGCTGCAGTCAGTGACGTTAAGCACTTTCTCTCGCAGCCACTGGACAGCATCTGGAGTCCAGGATCCAACAGTGACAGCCAGGTCTGCTAGACAGCACTTCACAGCCTAAACAAAGCTTTTTATTTAGGATGTGCATTACACTGAGGTAAGGAACTATGAGTCCATGGAAGACACATATACTGACCTGCGGTGGGATAGCCATAAGCTCACGAAGGAATAGTGGCGGGATCTCTCTCAGCTCAAAAACCTCTACAGATGCCTGGACACCTACATCAATGAACAGGATGTCCAGCACTCTGCTGCCATGAAGGTTAGTGATCTAAACAAAGAAACAGCAGGGGAAACACTCACATGTCATACACACCTTTAAAGTAGTGGGATGTATTTCTTTTGCATCTTGGCTAAACATGTGTGTTATAAAATCCTCTCTTATGCGTGTGGACATGTGCAACAATTCACAGTGTGAGCTATTGGAAAAGCTAAATTTTACCTCGACACGCGACCATTTGCCTTTAAAGCGAGCCATACAGCCTTTCCCACAAAAGGGTTTGGATACCAGAAACTCTGAAGTTACCTGGAATAAAAAAAATACTCCTCAACACAATTCATCAAGAAACAAGACCTGTAATCATTGTTAATATATGACCATCCCGGTGAGGTTTACAAGTATGTGTAACTTCTGCTTTATGACTGTCATAAAATGACAGCGTAAAAATTCACATTTCACAACTCTGCCCAGTCTACTGCAGGTGTACACAATGGTGACATCAAAGTTTAGATTTGCTGTTACTCGAAATGGAAAAGGGTTTAGACAAACATATGCCATAGAGTAAATTTAATTATCACCCTTTGGAGGCACTGTTTCCAGGCTATAAATCTAATGTGGTGTCACCCATGTCCTCTGCTGAACCGTCACTTTACATTTCCACCGACCCAGGACATAATTGGCCATGTAACCATCTGCCCAACCATCTTTAAATCCATTGACAGACATCAGTGTGTTGTTTATTTTATATATCTTACGTTTTTCTCATGCTTGACCTATTTAAACATTGCTTGTAATGTTTCTTGTGATGATCACGGTTGAGGCCTCAAAAAAGAACGTCAGGATAATGACAAAGTTCCTTTAAGCCTGCATGCTATGTTTACCATACCACTGAGATAAACTTCCAGTCACCAGCTTTAAAGGACGGCAGTGGCACACGTAGAAGAGCATGGGCTCCAACGTGCTGCTAACAGATTAAGTAGCTTGGCAATGTCTTAACTCCAGATTATTAGCCTAATCTCAATCTGTCCACAACTCCAGCTGAGACAAGCAGCAGAGCACAAATACATTCACAAAAAGCTTTTAAGAAGAACGTGTGAGCCTATTCTGTTCACTCCCTGACAATATGTAGCCAAAAATAAACATGTTAGGATGAGCACACCACACACAGCAAAGCCTCTGGTCAGATGCATAAGCACAAAGCAAGAAAGGGAGATTTTTACAAAGATATACGCAATTAGACAAGACACACTACACCTAATAACATTTAAAGTTACATCAAGAAAAGGCTGACAAGCAGAAAAACAAAACAAAACAAGCAGTTGTGGATAGAACACGGAGAAGCAAATTCATTCGGTAATCAAATGCTTTGAAGACACAATAAATACAGCGGCAGAGTTCCAGAGCCAAAAGTTGGCCTGCAATAAATCATTCACATCATAGGAACTATAGTACATTGCTTTATAAAGCAATACAACTATTTAAGCTTATAATCATAAAATTAACTCTGTGTTTGTTATACTTTCAATATGTCGCAGAATAGAGCAAAATCAATAGGGCATTATTAAACTTCAAACTCTGTCACTCACCCATTGTGTAAAGAGGACGGCTGTTTTGTTAAATAGTTTTAAATGCTCAGTAATCTTGGTGCTATTTCTTCACGTAAACAGGAATGAATAATGTATGTGTTAGGGAATAGTTTCTGTCATGAATTAATAAACATGGTGCTCACATGGTGATTTATAGCACCGGGATATCACTAAACTCAAACTGAACTACAGTGGTTATGTTAGTCATAATTGAATATATAAATATATATGATCACCATGGAGCTTCAATGGACCCAAAAGGCACCAAGAAATCAAATGTATCATGGCATTAACCTGTGAGTGGAAGTACATCTCTATATTCTCCAGTATCTCATTCAGCTTGGCAAGGCCTCTTGATGGCAGTTGACAGTAGATGGTCCCATCTGAGCAGACACTGCTGACCGTCACATTCATGTAAGCACTGTTCACCTGTGGAGAGCAAGTGATAGATGATTAGTGTGCTGGCTACATTTATACTCTTATTATGTACATTTATCTTTTCTACCTGTAACGGGCTGGCTAGAGTCCTGTCCTGCAGAGCTTTCATGCAAGCAGCATTGATGTTGACGTCATCATCCTGTGATGTGTCATACAGGACTACAAGGGGGGTCTGCCCTCGCTCTAGGATCTCAGCCAACAGAATCCTACCACTTGCCATAATCTCAAACTTCTTCAGCACTGCAAGCTCCTGACAGAATGGCTCCAGACCTGGACTCACAAACATACATAGTTAACATTAATTTGAGCCAGAAGCTCGGAGAAGAAAGAAGATTCGTAAAGAAAAATATTGGTCTTTTAATTGGTGGTAAAGATGAGGTGTTCTGTCAGACCCACCTGCTAATTTGCATTTGGTTGCCTGGAAAGGCAGTTTGAAGAACTTCTCGTGCAGCTCAAACACTTTGGTTTTGCTGATCACCTCTGAGAAGCCATGATCCACATAGTACACCTGCAGAGCCAAAGGCAAAGACCACAGGATCACCACAGCACTTCAAATGATTAAAAAAAAAAAAAACATTTTGCAATGACTTTCAAATCAATTTTGAAAGTTTAAACAAATCTGTAAAGAAGGACGTAGGAGGAGATCAGTGTCCAACTTCTAACCTTGCTCATATCTTATGAAAGTCAACCTGTTCTGACCTCTCACCTTGACTTTTTCAGACATGACCTCACAGACTTGTGCCCTCAGAATCTCCTCCTCCTCCTCAGCTCTGACAGCGACAAGTTGGCCGGAGCATGGAGATGACAAAGGGGTTGGACTGCTTTGGTTCAGGCCGTAAAACTCCCTCATTTCATCCTCCATGGACTCCTGGGCCTGGGAGTAACCTTCACCAATGTACCTGAGAGAGGAGACGCCATGGGACATCCAGGACCAATTGTGTCTTGCAGCACATTCATAGTCACAATACTCTCTTACCTGAGTATAACTCCGTTGGTGTTAGTGGCCTCCACCACCAGCACAGAGGGGTACTCCTCTTTTGGGATCTGCAGAGCAGGGACCGCCTGGTTACTGAGCCTCCTTCCGAGCTCCTGCCTCACCTTCAGCTCCTCATCACTGTTTGTTGAGTTCCTCCTATTGCAGTTTTCATCCTCTCCGCCCCCTTCCGTGCTGCTCCTCCTGTACAGGATGGCCCTCTTGGGGTTGTCAGGCATCGGGTAGTCAATGGTACAGATGTCGGCAAGTAGATGAAGGTTTTCCAGGACATGTCCAGGCAGTTTGGTCTTGTAAATAAATGAAATTAAATATTAAAAATGTTAAGTGCTGCTTGCTCCAGAATCGTGTTATGAGATATATGTTGTGGTCTTTTGTTACTGACTTTGTAGGTGTCCTGGAAAAGCCTGGGTAATGCATGTGCCCACAGGCCATTGGAATACTTCACCAGCAGCTCTTCCAGTTTCAGCTTCAGGTCAGGGCTGAGTGTGGTTGGGGAGGAAGGAGGGCTTGGCGATGAGGAGGATGATGGCAGAGACTGAGGAGAGCAAGAACCAGGGGAAGTCAGATGGGTAGCGGGGGGTCTTTGTTGGGCAGGGGAATGCAAGGGTTTATCTTTAGGGGTGTTTGAAGCAGGGACAGAGGCAGAGGTGGATTTTGGGTTAAGAATGGGTGAAGGGGAGCATGTGTTGGTTTGTTCCTTGGCTGGGTAGAGAAGCAGCTCCGACGAGTTGCTGCTGCAGGTTTTCTCAACCTAAAAGAGGAAAGGGGCATGACACATTATAATAGAGTGAACACAAGACTTTCATGAATTAGGAATTGCTGTTTACAATAATACATAATTGAAGTTTAACTTGTGATATTGAACACCTGATAGAAAGATAAAAAGCTTCCTTATCATCTGAAACAAATCTGTGATTTACACCAAATAAATTCTATAATTGGAACTGAATTAACAGAATTTTCTAAACCAGCATGAGATAAGATTTTTTTGTATATATTTTGAGGTTTATGGCGTTTTTACATGGAGGTAAATTACATGGGAATGGAATATGTGGGCGTACAAGATTGCTAACCTGAAAACAAATAACATCCAGCATATAAAAAACAACATAAGGAAAAGCATAAGGAATAATACAGTGCAAATGTGCGTCCAGGTCTCCAGGTCTTTGATTGCCTCTGTGGGTAGGTCCTGTTTGTACAGCTCTCTGTAGATCTGAGGCAGCTTTGATACCCAGAACCCGTTACTGTACTTCCCCAGGATCTCCCTGATGCGACCCTGGACCTGCTGAGGGTTGTAAGGCTTTCCTTTCCCCAAACCAAGGCTGTCATTCAGATTTAAGGGTGCTGAAGGATCAAAAATCAATAGGAGAGAGATTACACACAAACACCTGCAAGCAGACAAAGCTACTACCAATTTTGATCATCCAGCCTCTGAAATGGTAGATGCACAGTGTGCTTCTCTCCAAAACAAAGGCACTTGAGTGTTGAAAGAAGAAGCTGATCTGACTTTAAAAAAAAAAAAAGAGAGAGAGAGAGAAGGCTCATAGAAGAGTCGCAACCAGATAAGTTTTCTTTTGCCCCTGATTTTATAAGATAATCACAAGAAAATTACAAACACGTTATTTTTAAATATAAAATAAATATAAAATAACAACACTATCACTACTTAGCCAACACAAATGTTAGTTTAGCAGTCTATCGGACATTTTAAAAGCTCACATTACAAGATCTTTCTCTAGTGTAGATAGCAGCTCCAACATAAACTAATTTCTACTGAAGTTAGCATGCTAACCAGCTAGCTCTTGATCAACAATCTCAACAGTTTCTGATACCAGTCAATTTAGAGTGTATAAACATCTCCACCAACCAAATTACTTCTTCAGTCAAGGTTGTCGGATATAAGGAAAGCACAGGCATGTAAACCAGTCTGGTTCACAGCTTTAACAGTTTTCGCTGCCTTTATGGGCCTACTGTGGATCCTTTTAAAACATGTGCCCCAGAACTTTGCAGCTTATTACAGGCCAGTGCTTTGTGACTACACAAAATGTGGCCTTTCTTCAAACAGGCAACATGATAACAAACACATCCTTAGTTTAAGTAAAGGGCAGTGGGAGATGATGAGGGCTCATATGGATAGCATATATTTGAGAGGGATATAATTTCAAACGTCTTATAAAGTCAACTGAAATGGGATTTCTGTTGCTTTTAAATATCACAAAACCATAAGGGCCAATAAGGGATGATTAGATTCGATCTAACCACACAAAGACACAGAATGACAATGGAAATCTGGTACTGGCAGCATTATTTAGAAGACAAAAAACTACACTAGATGTATTTTAAAGTGTAAGAAAAAGCAGTTGTCCTACTTACAACCAATCTGTTGGGGGTTTCTGGACAGGTGAGCGTGCACCTCCTTATGAAACCTTGACGGGAGGGTCATCCTCTTGTCAGGCCTGGACACAAGGCAACAAAACAAGCATGAGGCTCACTTTCTCATTGTTCTGTAGGAGAAAATAACTGTGACAAGACAAACTGTCTCACTTTTAAAACTTCCAAATCTGGTGACATCCCTCTACACAGTTAAAAGAGCACCAAATTTAAGTTTAAATTTGTTTAGTTGTTTAGGTCTAACGGTGCTGCAAAATAGATCATTATTTACTCTTGGATTCAACGAAGCTCTGAGATAAGATCAAAAATGACTTTGCTAAAATCTCAAAGTCTAACCAGATAACCTGCCAAAGTTCACTGTAACACAGTCTTTTTGGTTTGTCCTCAATAATACAACCCATTAATCAAACTGTCTCCATCCCCCATTGGTCCAGAACAATGGTTGTGGGATATCTACACACTGGGTATGACACTGCACTTTAACATATTAGGTGATCCTTCAGTGACAAAGACAGTGAGAAATTGTGGCTGCATGGGGAGATGTCTGTACAATGTGAAATACCTATTTCTTTGTGTACACACAACAATGCAACAGCATTTAGTTTCACTTAAGTTCATCTTGTCCTCTACTTTAGCAATTCCTTCACCGCCACTCTCTCTTCAGACACAACTTCAGGGTCACACAGCTAAAAATGGAAGCAAGTGATTGCTAAACATAAAAGCCCATTTCAATCTTTGTGACCTTAAATCGCAGTGAAAAGGTGTCACAGACTTTATCATCCATACATACAGTGCCACAGAAAGTAAAATAGAAACTAAGAGCAGGCTGAAGCTCTTCAAAATTGACTATTGGGTTCTGGTCACCTTCATGACCAAGGTCCAACTAGGAAGAGTCTTGGTAATTTCAACCTTCTTCCTTACCATGATTATTAAGGCCACTGTGCTTTAGGCAACACTTGGAGCTTTACAAACTTTTTTTGTCCATGTCTTGCCACAATTTAATTTCAGGTTTAAAGCAGACTCAGAGTACTTAATGGCTTGGTTTTTGTGCTGGCATGCAGTACGTATTGCAAGACCTTATATATAGACCTATATAGGTTTACCCTTTTCTACACAATGTCCCATCATTCTCTTCTCTAGCCATCTAGCCATGTTCAACACACTGGCTGCAAGTGGAGCCAGTGTATGCCTACACAACAAAACTTTTCCATCCAGGCACAGGCAAACCTCCTTGACTCATGTGCATTGTTCTGTCAGAAAAAAAAATCTAATTTAGCTACACATAAATTCATTGTTGATTGTCTCATTTAATTTGCTGAATATACCACTTGTGCTTCCAGACATCCCATAGTGTACACACACACACACACACACACACACACACACACACACACACACACATACAAATGATGATAGTGCCAGTATACATCCAATGGAAGTTCTAGAGGGATACAGAGAGATGTGCTGATTCACTCTGTGTCGGTTTAGAAGTGTTAATCTACCAAAGAATAGAGCGGGGATTAGAAAGGACTCATATCCCCCCTACTTTGGGCTTGTGTCCTCTGCCAACACATCAGGCTTCCCACCCTGTTTCCCCATTGTTCTTTGGAGCGCCAGTGGCCCACTGGACCCCCATAGTGACACAGACACAGGACTGATGTCAGTTGTTTTCACAGTGGATAGACGAACAGAGCCATGGATAGATAGAGATGGGAGAGCAAGTCAATATGCTGAATTAATCTCAATTCACTGTTTAAGCAATGAAAACAGATGATATCTCATGTTGGGCAACAATAAATCAGAGGTTTCACTCATGAGGACAGCAGCAGCATGAGGACAAAGTCTATTGACACAAGTACTGATTTAAGAAAATATATTGGCACCAAACGCAAACAAAGAGAAAGAGGTAGACAGAGGAAAAGAGAGTAAGACTGAGCCATATACAGAAAGACATAGAGAAAGAGAGAACCAGAATAATCTAGAGGGCACATCATCAGCCTAGTGCTGAATAAGCAGCAGCAGGGAGGCTGTTTGGACTCATAAACCAACCAGAGTTCAACCCGGCTGCTATTCACCAGCAGCCTATTCTGATTCAACTCAGATCACACAGGTGGGAGGAGAGGGGGCCAGAGAGAGACAGCACTCAGCAAAAGCAAAAGAAAGAAAGAAAGAAAGACACTATGTATGGATTACTTCCAAGAAAACATTAAGTGCTTAACAATGTGGCACTCCCTGTAATTCCTAAATAACGAAATATATATATATTTTTTTATTTGATCAACTTACTATTTCATTCAGGATATTTTTAGAACTTGCTTTTCTGAACACATTAGTCTTTTGCGCGTTCCTCCAAAACAGTCTAGAAGTCTGGTTGGCGACTTGTACATATAATTGCACTGTAGAATCCCACAAATGTGTTGAGGCAGGGTTTAACGGTTGGTAAGTGAGCTGATGTTGACACATTCAAACTAAGAGCCTTTAGAATTGCAAATCAGCAGGGGATTTTTTTGTTCCCCTGCGCCAAAAAGATCCGACTTGAGATTAATTTCCAATCATCATCAATTTCAAACATCAAACAACATAAAGTTTACTAAACAAACTTACTCCATCTCATTTCTAAAGCCCTCTTGCTCACTCACTTCTCTCCAGGGGGGTTTCCTCTCTTGCTGGGGGTGTTCTGATTAGAGATCTTGTTTGGATAAGCCCCAGTCTTACTCTCTGGCTGGCCATCCCTCATGTCCCTTGACTGTCTGAAGTCTCCATGTCCAAGCCCACGTCCACCACCACCTCCTCTACCCCCACCTCGCCCACGGTGGTTTGGCTGCCTCAGTGAGGTTTGAGGTTTGGCTGAAAAAAGAGATAAACAAAACAAACACAAGAAATAAAACTATGGTCTTAAAGAGTTAGCATAGTGTCTTTGACTGGAGGGCATAGGCAATTAAATATCTGTGGATGCAGTGAATGTGATGACATCAACAACAACACATCCCAAATGAAGATGGTAATACCTTGAAAACCATTACATCAGCATTTCTCCTGAGCTTCTGTTGTAGGATTTGTTAGATTAATTTCCTGAAAAGATCCTATAAGTGTTCGGTAGATTAGTTCAAGCTACACTTCTAACATTTCATGGCAATATTTTGTTGAACTATGCTTAAAATGGTGAGGCAGTGTCACTGGTTATTGTCACCCAGACTGGCTGTAAAGTCTGGGATCACTTTTTGTTTTTGAGTAAACATGGACCTACATTGTGTTATTGTCTCACACGGAACATTAAAGCTTGCAATAGCTGTTGCAGGACGTCACTATGGCTGACTCACAGGCTAGCATGCTCCTGGTTCATGTATCAGCTGGGACATCATATACAGGGATTGAGGAGAATCTCGAGATCATGCTGTCACTAGTTTTATTTCCGGGATACCTCTCATTATCCTTGGAGCGAGGGCAAGTCTGTAAGCTTAGTTTAGCATTAAGACTAGGAGCAGAGGGAAACTGCATGCCCTACTGTCTCCAAAGTAAGAAAGAAAATAATCTGACCAGCACCTGTGAAGTTAAGTAACTTATCGGAGGAAAATAAAATACATGTAAAATGTATCAGGTTTACTACTATGACTACAATACCCAGTACCTGCAGGGAGTGAGTGTTCAGCAAAAAGCCCAAAAATATACGTGCAATTATTCAAACATGGCACCTACTAGTACAGTCTCCTATCACACTGATATTACATCATTTAAGCAGCATGACATCACATTTCTGCTATTTGACAATCTTATTACACACTTGCTGTACATAACCCTTAGTCACTTCCACCCACACACTCCTTTTTTTTCCTCCTGCTGTTTGTTTTTATCTTTACTCTTTTCTTCATCTCTCTTTACCTCAGTAAGGTCTAGAACTTTCTCCAGCTTTCTCACCCTCTCCCGGCTGAATCGCATTAAAATGTTTTTGGTGACAAAACAACAACCAGCTACTTCATCAGCCTACATATTCTAAAGGCTACAAGAGGCAGTTTAGATTTTCGAATATCATTCTTTTCTCAGCGAATGGATACACTACTTAACCTTAGAGTTATTGGGAGTCAATCAATGAAATCAAATCAAACAGTGAATTTATGAGGCAATTTTTCAGAGAGACACGTCACAGATACTCAGCAGTCACACATGCAGGCAGGCACAAGCTTAAATTCACATGCAAAAACAGAAAGGGACAAACATCAGTACACATACACACTCTTCAGAGCAGACGCCGCGTCACCTCACCGGCATGGACACACAATCCCTGGTCTGTTTCTCCCTGAATATCAATATCCTCAGGAAGTGAAGGAGAGAACAAGAGGGAGTGAGGGAGAGAGATGGAGAGGTTGTGTGAATCAGCTACTCTTCGCTCACAGCTGAGTCTCAGCTGCCTGCTGTAGGCTCTGTTAGCCTCAAATCTCAACACCCCACCCCACTCTCCCCCCTTCTGACTCTCTCCTTCTCCGTCATCAGCTCACTCCCTCCCTCCTTACCATTTCGCCATCCCTCGGCCGTTCTATTCTTCCAGTCCTCCTGCTGCCACTCCTCCTCTCTCCTCTCCTTCTTGCACTACCACCTTCTGCATCGTCTGACTCTTGGGAATATTCTGCAGCATTATAAGCTCGAGCAGACATGTATGCACCGCAAAATACATTGTATGTGTGTGTGACTGCACACTTGCATACGTTCATATGTGATTGTTTACACTAATGTATAGTAACACATAACTGTCATATACCTGCGCAGTGTTGAACCTTCTGCATCTATCTGCTGCATGTGTGTGTGTTATTCTTAGAGCCAAAAGAACAGCACATCTCCACGGAGCAACAGTTAAAACAGGGCAGTCATTTGTCTACATCCTGTTGGGCTGCACCACAAATAGGTAGCATTTTGCTAATGTTGCAGTGACAGTCCCAACACACACAAACTTTCTACTTTTCTCTTGCTGCAGTCCTGCTGCACTGTAGCACCAGCCAAGAGGAGTCTGGAAAAGGTTGTGAAGTTGTCAACAAAGTGGTTGTTATGGATGCCAAAGAAGCCACAGGAGAACTAAATACAAACTTGCGGCCAAAACTTAGTAAGGCTATAATAGTTTGATCAATCTAATACGTTGATGCAAAAATGTGGAATAAAAACACAACTACAGAAAAATCTATGCCTGCCGTATTCAAAGGAAATAACATATTGACAAGAAGGATTTTACAGAGCTGAAACATGCAGTCAGTGGCCTATTTGCCAAATCCAGGCCTTTGAGCATTTCAAAAAGGCTTTTTGGTTGACTCTGAGGAAATTAACAGAGCAGGCTGCAGTGACCACTTAGGGCACTGACATCACTGTTTCTTTCAAGCAGCTTAGAAACCTACACAGAGATTTCATTCTAAATGACAAATTATCAGGGCTGCTTTTTGGCTCATTCCAGTATTTCAAAATATGCTACTCAATGGTCTATACATGGTCTATGCATTTTACATCTCTACTTTAATCTTATTTAGTTATCTTATTTGACTATCATTTCATTACTTACTCGCTTTTTTAATTCACAACGATCAGATGATCCTTCAATCAGATCAGGTCAGGGCAGAATGGCGGCATAGTGGCTAGTTTTGTTGCCCTACAACAAGAAGGTCGCAAATTTGGTTTCCGGGCCTTGGGCCTTCTTCCGTGCTTGCATGGGTTTCCCCGGGCACTCTGGTTTCCTCCCACCGTCCAAAGACATGCATGTTTAGCTTAAGTGGTGACTGAATTTTCTGTAGGTCTGAGTGTGAGTGTGAGTGGTTGTTCTTTTCTGTTTGTCTCTGTGCGTTGTCCCTGTGATGGACTGTCGACCTGTCCAGGGTGTACCCCACCCTTTCCCAATGTGAGCTGGGATTGGCTCCAGCACCCTCCGCAATCCGAAAACAGATAATCGGTAGAATATTAATGAAGGAATATGATGTATGATATCAGGTCATGAGGCATTTATCAGTGTTGATATTTGCCCCAAAAAAGGGCTGTACCATTTGTTTGCTATGCTGTCAAACGTGTTTTCAATAGTGCAGGCAGATAGTCTTTGATAAACAGGATAAGATTTGAGGCATCTATAAACATGCATTGTTCTGTTTTAGTCTTAAGATACAAACAATGGTCCAACACACACAAGACACCCAATAACAGCTGGTCTTGCGGTGCAGCTTAAGTGCCAACCAGTGAGCCACAGAGCTGCCAGACTCTGTCTTAAATGATTATCACTTGTATTCTCACAAAACTGTTGCAATAATTGGACTGTCCAATACACAAATTATGAAATATAACATGCCCATGGGGAACTTGCTGTGTTTTAAAAGGTCCATGAATTAACCTTGGACTATATATATTAGAATAAGATAAAGATATGTGTAGCTTTGTTAATACTTTCAAATGCTCTAAGATGCTGATCCAATATCTTACCATTGAGGACAAGTGGTGCTGCTGGTTTGACCCTCATCTGGGTGTTGACCAGGTGGGCTCGGCCTGTTTTCTTTGAGCTGCGCTGGCGTGCCACCACCTTGGCTGTATGGGCTGTCTCATTGGTCCCCGAGGTGAAATAGACCAACTGAAGAGAGTGGGGTAAACACACAGATAATACTTTGTAATATTATCAGCACTCTGCTGCTATGCTGAACAGTAGCTTTCACACTAACAACTTAATTTTATTTCCTTTTATTTCTGAACTTATCCAAAAAGCTGCATGTTCCTTTCATCATTTTAATTATTATATGATTTTATTTTATTTTAATGCATGCCACTGTTGTTACTTTCCCCTGTATGTTCTCTATATGTATGTAAGCCATGTTGAATTGTTTTGTGTATGAAATTCACCATATAAATAAACTTGCCTGAATGAGTTTATCTATTTATTTATTTTTCTGAACCTGGCTGTTCAGAAACACAGGATGAGATACTGGTGGTTTTGGTAGCAGTAAAATGGAAAGCACACATACCTCTCCAGAGCGGTTGCGCTCCATGCGGACTTCAGAAGGCATACTGGCCAGCAGTGCGTCCAAGTGGTTGTGTCCCATTTGTTTGTATGGTATATTCTCCCCAGTCAGCTCCTTGAACTCTGATTGCAGACATGACAGCGACACGCCGCCCTTATTGGCCTGAAGGATGGCCCGCAGCATCTTCTTCACCAGCTCCCTGTCAGCCATCTGAAATCCAAGCAATTCCATAAATGAACAAGCATGTAAATAAACATCTTCCAGTTTTCCAGGAATGGAAGAATACATGCATTTGCAGGACGAGTTCGAATTTTATTGAAAGAATGAACAAGCAAATGAAAATCTGGACAGATCAGAGTGCTAAAGCAATCACTCTTCAAAGAGTTGAAGCACAAAAACATACAAGAAGCAAGCAAATATACAGGCAAACGCGTCAGGAATCCAATTTGGGCAACCAATTTATTCCAAACTAATTTGGATAAAAGCTTTTTGTCAGTGTTACTTTCCCTAAATGCTTTAAAGCAGCCAGTAACTCTGGAAGTGATGGCACTCATGATGATGCCATTCTATTCAAATTCGCATTATCATCGATTCGTCCGCTATCTCCTTTCCAAAGCAAGCCGTACATTTCAGACTGTGTAAAAGGCTATCGCGGACAACTTTTGAAAAGTTGGTTTTATAATTTAAGTAATGTAATTTGATCGTTCAGTTGGGTTTGTTTTATACTGTCCAAATCGCACATGTATCCATACCATTTGTTCTCAGGGGAAGGGCTTGTCAGTTACCATTCCACTGACGTGTGATGAATTAATGCTGCAATAATGCTCCCAAAATCTCTCTCATTCGTTTTAGACAACTTTGGTATTACTTTACGCCGCAAACAGACATTTTAGTTTAAGCTCAACGTGTTCCTGATTTCCTCTCGCTTTAAAACCAGTCACATTCTTTCTACCTTCAGGAGAATCGTTTCATTTTCAATGTGACTGGAGGTAAAACGCCCTTCAGAGGAAGTAGTACAGTCAGTTTAATACAGATCTAATTCATATTTACCTTGGATTTCAATACAAATGTTTATTATACTGAACTCCACCCTCCACAAGAACTTTCAATTGCATCGAGCGCAGACAGACCCAGTCCAACACTTCAGACTTTACAGACAGGTGACCAGAATGATCTCTGTGCACTTCTCTGGACATACACAAAACAAGTCCATCTCTACGCTATGCATCAACATATTTTTTTTTTTTTTTTAGGAAAACACTTTGCGATAAAATTCCTTCTTTCGAGGCTGATCTCTATTAAAATCTGTCCTTACACTGCTCTATTCAATACTGAGCCGGACGAGAACTATGCTGAGGAACTGACAAATAAATTCCAATAAAATCAGAGGAGTGATCTCTCATGTGTGATTGGTAACGAAGGAAAGCCACTTGTTGATAAAGCCACCTCAGACAGCACAGCGAAACTGTGAATGACGTAAGCGTCACACTTGGAGTCCACACCCTCCATCGGGACGGAACTATTTGGATGAAGTTGTCCTGCTCTTTTTCGTTTTACAAATAAGATCCCCTTTAAATGGTCCTACCATGCAGAATAGGGCCCTGAGAAAGTACCGGAGCCGGTGAACTGTCCGCTCACGACACTACAGCCGGCGCAATATCGACTTAAATCCTCCTGCCACCTCCGAGGCAGCGGCTCGTCAAGCTAGCAAGAAATCTACTCTAAACACCAGAAACGCATAAAACATCGTCTTCAAAATAAAACTACTTAACCGCAAAATATATGGCTGAAAGGATGTCAACATTTAATTCTGAAAGTCACTAGCGGAAGTAAATGTGTATACTTGTTATCTTGAAAATGTACGACCCATCCTGACCTGGAGTGCAGAAGAGGGAAAAATTATCACCGGGCAAAACAAGACTGAATGTTTTGAAAGTCTGTGTAAGTTCAAATAAAGGATACAAAAATATTATACCTTGCTTGAAACAGACGGGCTGGTGTGGCCAGGACCTGGTCCAGTGGCTGTCAGAGCAGGAGCCGCCACAGGGCTGGGCTGCAGCCGGAGCTCTGTCCCCGCTGCGTCTGCAAGCCGGTCCAGACCCGGCCTCTCCTCCACACCGGATTGGTCGGCTGGACGTCAATATGCATCAAGGGGCCACGGCATCAGGGCCCAGGACACTTCTGCCCCATCCCTGCAGCTTTAGTACTCTGCTCTGTAGGAATGTACAGGTTGGTTAACTCAATTTCCAGTGAAACACCCCAATACTTTAATGAAAAGACACAGACGAATAATAATAATAAAAATAACCCAAAGTAATATTTCTTACGTAAATAATATATTGCAGCAAATGATCATTCCCATTATCGATTCATTACAGAGGTAGCTTTTGAAAAATACAAACATTCAGATTTAAATTTTGTCCACATTTAGTAAATATGTTATGTGTTGGGATTTTGATATATATATATATACATCGGTGAAAGTTGTGGTTGTTATGCAGGTCACAGCTTCAGTGACAAACAATTTAAGGCCATAAACAGAGACAAATTTATGAAAAACAAGCACAGAAACGAAAGGTATAAACGCTAAATAAGAAAGGGACGTCTATGGAGTTGGGGATGGAATCGTGTTTGCAGGTTTTAGTCAGACCGGTCGCAGCCAACAGAGGCGCTAATATCCTGCTCCTCCTCATCTCCAGACTCTGGACGCCGGAAGTGACCTGTCAGCGGAGGACACGATTGGATTTACAAGCTAGGTAGCCAAAAAACAACAACAGAGGATTTTTGGTTGTCCGCATGAAACACACAAGGGACTGCATTTAAAGACAGGAATCTCTGACTTTGCCAGGTAAAGTAAAATACCAGACGTAGCTAATCTGTTGTTTTCCCAACAGGACGTTAGCACTGACTTTAGCTAACGTTGTCGTTCAGTTAGCCGGTTTTAACATAACATAAGCTGGTTAGCCAAATCTGACTCCAACTAAACTGGCACGGCAAAGTAAAGCCTATATTTAGTTGTTTTAGGTAACTTTATGTTTGTCTGTTGTTTGGTTTATGCTAAGTTAATTTATTGTTAGCTTTAATGGGAATCATGTGTTCGCCTTTTCCCAATACATCTGTTACATCCTAAAGTGATATACTTAACTTGTATACTGTTTTATGACACACAAACGACAACAACAACAACACACAATTGAATGCATTTACTCCCTGGCCCGGTAAATAACAGTATCAAGCTATGAGATGTTAGCTAACATTACTCACTGTTATTTAGCTGCTAACTAACAGAATGATTTGACTCGCCGTTGACATGTTTTGTAAAAAAAAAAAATACGCAATTTAACTAGCAAGGAATGAAAGGATATAATCGCTTCCAGAAAGACAAAACACTGTACTATCCGTGTCAAATGTCAACATGTCTCAACTGAACACGAACACAGTTATTGGGATAAATGTAGGACAGTAAGTTTATGATCCCACCGCCATATTGAAGGACTCCCTGTAAATGATAAAGTTTGACATCAGTGTATTGTTCTGGTGGGAGACACAGCAGCTACATATTACCCTCCTCGTCAGTTCAAATCGGCTGTGACGTGTTATGGACTACTAAAGTCCCTCCCTAAAATCACACTCATGATTTTCCTCCCCTCTGTCCGGGACAGAGGAACGGATGGAAAAGTAGATGAAAAATAGCTTTTGAGTCTTTGTACTGGAGGTGAAACCATATTAACTTTTAATTATGGCTATGAAGAGGCGACATTCATATACCCCCAAGGTAAGTAACATGGAAGTAATGTATGCAATTTTTTTAGCAGACAATACAAAGTTTCCGTGCATTTGATAGGTAGAAGTTAAGACATTTTATAGGTTTAAATTGCTAAAACTATAAATGGTAAAGTTTTGTTGCACTCACCATAAAGGGGTTGCAGGATTCACCTTGTTGTACATTGCATCTTCATCAGATAAAATCTGTATAACATGGGTCAAGACAAGAATATCCTTTAGAGATAAATAAATTATGTTGGATTGTGTATCTTTAACCTATAGGCAAGCTTTTGTTACCATTAATCTTGAGTAGTATTTATTTTAGAGGATACCTCAAAACTCCTCTGCTACTCTGAAATGAACAAAATCCCAAGTTACACCTTCTGTCATAGAACTGTGGTTTCTATCGAGTTTTCTGCCCTGTGGTTTAAAACTGTGAGGCAGCATGAATTCACATGTTCTGGCTGCTCCATTAAAGGATTAAACTCGACCACAGTCCTGGTTTGTCCTGAATGAACATCTTTGTCTGAGCAAGGGAGAAACATAGCTTGTTTATTAAGAAGTCTATTATGGAGAGGGACATATGACTGGCTCCATGAGCATACCTCTGCCGTTTGTGGCCTTAAGACTCCTTGAATATTTTTGATTTCTTCAAGTGACCTTAATAACTTGAGCAGGGAGATTAAAGGAGCGGTATTGTTTCTCAAAAAACAATGCTGTTTGTGTTAGTTTTCCACAGGTCTGGTAGGCAATATAACTTACTCTGTCTTACCCACTTTTACTAAGTTAAGTGAGATGAAGTAAAATATGACTTACTCTATAGCAGAAGATTTTTGAAACAAACGGTAAATTAACTGATATGTAAGGACCAACTTCCTCCTTCATTTTCACACCTACTAATTTGTAGTCTCCCAATTCTTTCAGCTGACCAGCCCACTGATCAGCAAAATGAGCAGTGCAGGAACAGTGGAGAGTGGTAAACCTCCAAAGGTAGGTTTAACACAGTTTAACACAGACACAAGATCAGAAATAAAATGAAAAAAAGAAAGATAAGATAAATGAATGTCAACTAGTGTACAAAAACTGGATGTCTCTTTTCCTCCTGTATCCACTTTTCCTCTCCTAGATTGGCTCTGTTGTAGAGGTTACAGGGAAGGGTCAGCGTGGCACTGTTGCCTACATTGGGGCCACCCTCTTTGCTTCTGGGAAATGGGTGGGTGTCATACTGGATGAACCAAAAGGCAAGAATGATGGCACCGTGCAAGGGAAGCGCTACTTCACCTGTGAGGAAAATCATGGGATATTTGTCAGACAGTCACAGGTTAGTCATATTATAGATGAAAAGTGTCTGGAGTTCTATAGAATGATGTCATTTTCATTTCAGTATTTACACCTTATTACAAAGTAGTATTGGCCTGTACCTGCAATTATCCTTGAGGGCATGTTGTCCAGTTTCAAACCACTTCTATTTCTACAGATCCAGGTGGTGGAAGAGGGCTACAGTGCAACCTCACCAGATACTCCTGAGTCTGGTACTTCCAAGGTACTGAAACAAAAAGGTGAGTCTGGACAATAGTTTGATCTGAAATTCGGTCCTCAGAAAGATGTATGTTAAAGTAAACAATAAAAACAGCAAGTGCTAATACTGATTCTCATTTGTACCTCCAGACATCCCAGAAACTCCCAAAACATCTAAACAGGTAAGAAACTGTCACCTGCACTGTGGTTAGACTGCTGGAGAACCCTTTATGTTAATACCTGCTCTGTTGGTTTATGTCTTAAAGAAGACTAATCAGACCTTTAAAGAAAGTTTGTTCCTTTCTGGAGTGCCCTGTGTCCAAAATGACTTCTTCTTTCTTCTTTTCATTACACTGAGAATGAATTTCTGTTTTAATTTTCTGCTTTGGGTTTGATGTCTCATATGTGTTTTTCTCAATACTTTTTGCAGGCACCAGTGAATGTTAAGAAGGTAGAACTATTTAAATTCAGCATCTTTGCTTTGCCTTGGTTGTTGCTGATCACACTAAAAAGACGCTGGATCTTTTGCAGTTGTGTTTTGCAAGGAACATAACACACCAGTTGCCACTGATGGATGTCGTTTTTACTTCATTTCATTTCATCTTTTTGATTTCTGTTTGCTTTCTCACTTTATTTTGCCTTTTTTTTTGTTTTTGTTCTTGTGAAGGCATCCAGCATAATAATTTAGAGACAACAATTGTGACTCTTTCAGGGTCATCATGATGGTGTCTCCATCATCCTCTCACAATTAAGTGATGTTTTGCAAAGGTTTATATTTATTGCATGAATTCACATTTTATTCAGCTCCTGTGCCTTGAGTCATCAAAAATAATAGTTTTTTTAAACTGGAGTTAAATGGTGCATGCAACCCCTCAAAGCTACGATCACAAACATTGGTTTATAAACTAACAGTGGATATGCTTATGTGCTGCTTCTTATCTCTTACCTTGCTTCACTACTGGACATGTACGTGTGCGTGTGTGTGTCCCCCTCCCCCCCTTCTGCTCACCTTCTCCTCTCCTCAAGTCTACTACCCGCCGCTCTGCTAAGGTGAGCTTGTCTACAGCAGATACGGGAGGTCAGGTGTCATCAAAACACAATGAATTGAAATAGCAGTCCATTCTGAAAAAAAAAAAAAACATAGTAATTTTAATGTTGGTTAATTTTTTGGGGGAGTCTTACAAGTTCAAACAAAGGCACAACTCCAGATGTCTTGAATTTTTCAAACAAATGAGCATTTTTGTCCAGAAGGATTATGAGTGCATACTTAGTACTGAATTATATCTGTTTGATTAGTATTATGTTTAGATTACGATTGTGGTGTGTATATGTAGACTCATTGCCAAGTATTTTGGTCATTTTGACAGTGGCTACTTGCATTTAAAAGCATTTACTACAATAGCAGTAGTGTGCATGTTGCTCTCCCTGATTTCCTCCTTAAGTTATGGTTCTGATACTATTCTAATTTTATTTAACAGAGTATAGTGACTGTATGCGTTCCATGTTAATTTTGAGGATAAGTAGAACACTAACTTGGTAAATAATGTATTATAAATGAGCTAACAGTCGCACACAGCTGAAAGTCTTAACACAGTCTCTGTGATCACACCGTGGCAGTGGAGCACACCACGTCTCACGCCTGCAACCTCTCTCCCTTCCCTGTTGGTACGTGCCTCTGGTCGCCTCAGCCATTCACTCATGGTATGCTCTGCCATACTCCAGTGCTTCACCTGCCGCCTCACAGGGATTGGTTAAACCTTTGGTCACTGGACATGGTTCAAATTGTGGGTGTTTGTGGCACGGAGACACGGGGCTTCACCGCTGTAGACATTCTGTACTAAACACCAAGAACAATGCCTGTATAATGTGTATGAAACTGCCAACACAATTCTCTTACTTTTTCCTTCCTTCTCTCTTTTATCTTACGCTCTCAGTCTTGCCTTGCTCTGACACTTAATATTCTTTGCCAACAGGCCTCTCGTGAGAATCTGTCATCTTCTCTGTCTGGTAATGTCAGTGAAGGCGGCCTTTCCTCCAACCAAGGTGCACTGGGTGCTCCTGTCGTGCCTCAGCCCAGTGGTTCACCTGCAGCAACCCCAGGCCCAGTTCCAGCCACCCCAAGCAAGGTGGGTCCCTGTCAATTAGAAGAGAAAATTGTAGTCAGCACAACTGCAAAAATATGCCTTTAAACACCTGAAATAAAAATACTTAATCGCACAAGTTGTGTTTTCATATGTACAATGTCACTTGCTCAAAAGATGCACAGTTTTCTCAGGTTGTGACATCTTCATTATTTGTTTCTATTTTCCACCATATTTAATTTTAATGAGCTTGTCCCATTTCATCCATGCTATTGTTGTGTGACCAGATGGAACCTGCCATTTCTAAACAGGTAGAGTTTTCTCATGGCTAAATTGCATGCTGGCTATACCACGCATGAGTTTACTAACAAACCCAGAATAAATCACACTCAGCACATCACTCAACAATGATTTTGTAATTTCCTCACAGTGAATTTTATAATGATGATGATGCATGGTTTTAACTTTCAAAGACACTGAATGGAATACTCTATCCCAATATTGCATTTGTGGGAATTGTTTAATCTTTCCTCATTATGTGATAGTGTTTAAATCAGACTTCCCTGTTGAAGCTGTGGATTCAGATGTTGAAGTCACTTAATTGAGGGGATTCTTTGTATTATAATGACAGTATCAATTTCTGGTGGTGGGATTTGATAACAATGTTTCACATTTTTCACTTCTGTCTCAAAATGAAATGGTGAGGAACAAATTAAGCCATTTTCATTAATTTAAACTGTAGAACTTACCTGGCATGCCCTGCTCTCTGTCCTTCTCAGGAGGAGGAATCCTTGCGAGCTCAGGTCAAAGACCTGGAAGAGAAGCTGGAGACCCTGAAGATGAAGCGGACAGAGGACAAGGCCAAGCTAAAGGAGCTTGAAAAACACAAGATCCAGCTGGAGCAGCTCCAGGAATGGAAGACCAAAATGCAGGAGCAACAGACTGATCTGCAGAAACAACTCAAAGAGGCCAAAAAGGTACAAAGAAAAATGAAGTGCTACTAATCATCTAAAGTGTTGTCCAAATATTGTGCCAAAGGTAAAAGGAATACAGATTTCTGGAATAGGCTGCTTTCTTTAATCATTTTAGAATGAGAGAGGCAGCTTTGCTGTCATCATACATGTCTTTCTGAAGCTTTACTTCATACTTCCAAATTCCAGGAGGCCCGTGAGGCACAGGAGGCGAAGGACCGTTACATGGAAGAGATGTCAGACACAGCTGATGCCATCGAGATGGCAACATTGGACAAGGAGATGGCTGAGGAGAGGGCAGAGTCTTTGCAAGTAGAGGTGGACACACTGAAGGAGAAAGTGGAGGAGCTCTGCATGGACCTGGAGATCCTTAGACATGAGATCTCAGAGAAAGGTTTATACTCTATTCACTAAGTCGTAAGGTGTCTTGGTCTTTTTAAATCTGTCTTTTCCTCCCTTCTGTCTTCCTGTTATGGTTTTCTGTAGTTCGCTGCCATTTCGTTTCTTCATGCAGGCTCAGATGGTGCTGCCTCAAGTTATCACGTCAAACAGCTGGAGGAGCAGAACAGCAGATTGAAGGAGGCTCTGGTCAGGTCTGTCAGATGTTAACTGTAGTAACAATGATATGAATGTCACATGGAACGTTCATGTTCAAATGTAAAAAGTACCCTTAAATAGAGCCAAATACAGCCATTTAAAAAATCTTGGATCTCTGATTTTTCTCCTCAGGATGCGTGACCTGTCTGCTTCAGAGAAACAGGAGCATGTGAAGCTGCAGAAGCAGATGGAGAAGAAGAACACAGAGCTGGAGACTTTAAGAGCTCAGAAGGAAAAACTGCAGGAGAAAGTCAAGCAGGCAGAGGCCACTATTGATGAGCTGAAAGAGCAGGTAAAGTCAGAGAGGATATTGTTTTTATGAGCTTCTGGTGCTGCTTCATGTTACCATGGTTTTTGGTAAATATTTGCCAACCTATGGATGTATTTGTGCCAGGTGGATGCTGCTCTGGGGTCAGAGGAGATGGTTGAGACCCTGACTGAGAGGAACCTTGACCTGGAGGAGAAAGTCAGAGAGCTGAGAGAGACCGTCACTGATTTGGTGAGTACACGTTTATGTCCTCTATTCATCACATTGTTCTCATCATATACAGAGCTTCAGACTTTGATGACCCAAATGTAACATCCCATTGACTTGGCATGGTGTGAGTGCATGGTCACTGTGTTTGACCCTTTATAGAATCCCTGTGTTTTCTTCTGCACCAATAGGAGGCGATTAATGAGATGAACGATGAACTTCAGGAAAATGCCAGGGAGACAGAGATGGAGCTGAGAGAGCAGCTGGACCTGAGTGGTGCAAAGGTCAGAGAGGCTGAAAAAAGGGTGGAGGCTGCACAGGAGACTCTCGCTGATTACCAACAGACCATCTCCAAATATAGAGACCTAACTACCAGGCTGCAGGTGGGTGGCAAGAAGGCGAAACACTTATGCTTTAGGATGTGAGCTTGACATGGCTACATTTTGTGCAAGGCATATTGTGATGCCATATGTGATTCCTGTTCATTAGGATGCCAACAGGGAGCTGATCAGCCAGCAGAATGCTAATGCTGAACAGGTTCAGCAACCGCCTGCAGAACTATTTGACTTCAAGATCAAATTTGCAGAGACCAAGGCCTATGCCAAGGTAGGAGGCCTGATAAGACTGATAGAAGTTTACCAGGTTTACACTTTTGCGGCCTGTGTCCTTTTTGTCCTTCAGTCTCTTTTATAAACGCTGCTAATTTGTATCTCCAGGCCATTGAGATGGAGCTGAGGAAAATGGAAGTGGCTCAGTCAAACAGACAGGTGACACTCCTCACCTCCTTCATGCCAGACTCTTTCCTTCATCATGGTGGAGATCATGACTGCATACTGGTCCTTCTGCTCATCCCCAGGCTCATCTGCAAGGTATGATGCTCTGTGAGACTTTCCACAAACTACTGTTTTTGTGCTTTGTGTCTGTTTCTGTTAATTGTATATTCAGTGTGTGTATCTGTGTACCTGTTAGGCTGAGCTGCTCAGTAAACAGGCCCAGGAGAAGTTTGACCTGAATGGGAACCTGGAACAAGGACCAGGACTCAGAGGGCCTCCAGGAGAACAACGCAGCTTTGCCTCAGGACTGGTGTACTCCCTCAACCTGCTGCAGGCTACCCTTCACAAATATGAACAGTGCGCACTTTATCACTTACTTAGATTCTAGGATGTATGATTAGATTACTTCAATATTTAGTTGCTGTAATACTGTAAACCTATTCCTTCTAGGGCCCTGAATACCTGCAGTGTGGAGGTTTTCAAGCGAATGGGGACACTTTATTCTGAAATGAACTTTCATGAGCGCTCCCTGGATTATTTCATCGACCTGCTGCATAAAGACCAGCTGGATGAGACTGTTCAGGTGGAACCCCTGACTAAGGCCATCAAGTATTATCAGGTAAGGAAAACTTAACATTGAAGAAATTCTTAAAAAACACACACAAATAATAAGATACAGAAAATTTAGATATATCTTGAAATTATTCTGAATTGTCACCACCATAAACCACAATTTCCTGTATAAAGACATAGTTAAAATATCATTTAGGTTCAGTACATTCATACTCAAACATGATCAAAACGTATAGAAGAGTAACTCACTGTTGTTTCATTTTCCAGCAACTTTACAGCGTCCATTTGGCAGATCTCACTGAGGACTGCACTGTGCAACTGGCTGACCATATCAAGGTATATCAAGCTTCTCCTGTGGTGCCATCGTTCTGCTGAACTGAGTAAAGCAGGCTTTTTAACCACTTCCATTTCTTTTTCTCACCTTCAGTTTACCCAGAGCGCACTGGACTGCATGGGAGTGGAAGTTGCTCGTCTGCGAGCGTTCCTGGCACCAGGTCAGGAGAGCTCTGGCCTCACTGTGCTTCTGAAGGACCTGGACACTTCCTGCTCTGATATCAGACAGTTCTGCAAGAAGATCCGTCGTCGTATGCCTGGAACAGATGTGGTTGGAGTGCCTGCTGCTCTCAATTTTGGACCTCCGGTATAAACAATATACACAAATGCTCAGAAATATACATATATGTAGTTAATAACTATGCTTTAGAATGTTCCTTTTTCACCCTCTATCTTTGGTATGACTGAGATGCAGTACAACTGTTATTACTCTGATCGAAACATAAACATGACTGACATAAATTGATGCTTATTGGCAGACACTTTTATCCAAAGCAATTTACAATGAGGGAGTCAGAAAAAATATCCAAACTATAATCTCTGACCTACAATATATGTCTGACTGACTGACTTGTCCCATCTGGCAGGTGTCAGAGACACTGACAGACTGCAGGCGCCAGCTGACCCGTGTGGTTGCCGTGCTGCAGGAGGTGGCTGCAGCTGGAGCTCAGATGGTTGCCTCTCTGGCAGAACAGGAGGGAGTCAATGCCCTTAAACTGGAAGATTTTGCCTGCAAGGTTGTGGAGCAGGTACTGTGAATAATCATTTCACAGCCAGTCTGATGAGGGATGAATGATGGCCTGAACCAATCGGCAACTAGCAGTTACAACACAAAATTTTGTTATTTGTTGGGATCTGGGATATTTCCTCCAGTAGCAGCTGGGTTTTTGAATTCTTTTTTTGTTGCTGACCTCTTTTCTCTACCAAGGTATATGGCTCCCATGGCATAAATGGACCAGAGTGTCTGCGTCAGTCCTGTAGCTCTGTCATTGCCACCATGAACAAAATGGCTACAGCCATGCAGGAAGGAGAATATGATGCTGACAAACCTCAGGGCAAGGTATTATTATGCCTGACCATCTCATGCAGACTCTGAAATCAAAGTAGATATATGCACCTTGTCACTTACTCCTCATTCAAATTCTTGTTATATTTCTCTTCCCATCCTCAGACTCCTCCTGTGGAGATGAGAGCAGCTAGTGTCAGGGCTGAGATGACTGACGCTGAGGGTCTAGGAGTTAAACTCGAAGACAGAGAGACAGTCATTAAGGAGCTCAAGAAGTCTCTTAAAATCAAGGTAACATCGTAAAGAAAACACCGTATCACGTTTTGTAAATGAGACTGCCAGAATCTGACACAGAGCAGGTGTTATTGAGGCTGTACCTCCCCCCCAGGGTGAGGAGCTGAGTGAGGCCAATGTCCGTCTGAGCTTGCTGGAGAAGAAGCTGGACACCTCCACCAAAGATGCAGACGAACGGGTTGAGAAGATTCAGACCAAACTGGATGAAAATCTCTCCCTGTTGAAGAAGAAAGAAAAGTAAGAACTATGGACGCTGAATAACTTAAGGCCGATTTTACTTTGTGTCACAGTTTTGTTCCTGTTACCGCTCTTATTTATTTAACCCCTCGCCCACCCTCAGGGAGTTTGAGGAGACAATGGACGCTCTGCAGGCTGATATTGACCAGCTGGAGGCAGAGAAGGCAGAGCTGAAACAGCGCATCAATAACCAATCAAAGATTACCATTGAAGGACTGAGAGGTCCACCTGCTTCTGGGATTGCCTCCATTGTTCAGGGATCTGCAGGAGGTAAATTACTAAGCATTATGGTCACGTGTAAGCAGATTTGTTTGATACAAGTGTGATAGCCTTTAATTTTACCTCCTCCAAAGCAACAACCAACCCTCGTTTCCTCCCTCTCAACAGGTTTGGCTGCCCCCATGGCAGGGTCAGTGCAGGTGGTGGACTCCCCTCTCCTCAGGCAGCAGGTGGAGGCTCAAAGACTGGGTATTAAGCACCTAAAGAATGAAAATAATAGACTCAAGGTATGTTGGTTTGTAGCTATGTTGTTGTATTTTGCTGGTTGTCTACTCTTGTAATTTTGAGCTGGAGTGTATTCACACAGGCAGAGAAGATGAGAGCCCAGCTGGCCTCCCTGCCTCCACTCTGCCCTCCCAAACTGCCACAAATGTCCAAAGAACGCTCCTCGCTCCCAGAGGGACTCAACACTGGGATCTACCGCAGGACCGATCAACTGCTGGCAACACTGCTCAAGCTGAGCGCAGAGTTTAAAGTAGTAGACATCACTGGGAAGACAGCAGGTGAGTGTGTGAGCAAGCATTCAAACTTTTTCATTAACTAATTTGAAATGCATTTTGGCTGATAATACAGCTAATAATACATGTTTTCTTTTTTTTTTCCAGTCAGTGCCAGTGCCCAGCTGTTGGAGCAGACAGCTCGGCTGCAGAACCTCAGCGACGCTCTGGACAAACTCAAGGTGACAACTTCATGGTTGAAATTGTTTGGCTTTATCACGTCAGTACAATGTGACCAGCATAAAGACAACACACTTGTGTTTCAGGGAGAAGTAGCTGAACATGTAGTCTCATACCAGCCTGGAGCAAAGGCTTCCTCTGACTTCGCTACCTTCCCAGCCTCCTCCTTCCTAAAGGTAAAAACATCCAGTTCAAAAAGTATTTTATTTTCAACTTAGATTTCACTACTTTACAAATGTGAAATCACACATGCACATATTTGCCTTGTTTCTTAGGCCAAGGAAGAGAAGAAAGGAGGAACAGTGTTAGTAGGTCGTGTTTCTATTCCATGCAACCACGGACAAGAACAAGTGCACCGCCTGGTCCTATCACAGCAGCAGCTGGAGCGAGTGCACTGCCTCCTTATGGCATAGGGCAGCGAGCTCGTGAACTACAGCCAAGATTGATTTAAAAAAGCTTTTGTTCTTTAATCTCATTTATTCTCATTCCAGCTTCCACTTCAACATTCTATGTATCCTTTCTGCTTGTCACTATTCTCAGGAAATCATATCCAATATTTGCAAAGACTGAGGCAGAGGAATGTCTGCATGTTCACCTAAAACTGATTGGTGTAACTTTAAGTGAAGTCCTCATGGATTTAACTCCTGAATGTCACATAATGAAAGTGTCACATTTGTAAGCACCAATTTGCCAACTCTTCGAGGTTAAGTAACAAGTCATGTTTTGCTGTCTCTTTGTATCTTTTGTATTTGTAGTAATTAATTCAATAAAAATAGGCACGTCAGAGCAAATATTTATAAATGAATCATTTTTGCCTCAAGTGCAAGGCCCTTTGCCTCTTTGACAGAAAATAGTTGAGGTTACAGACTAACATCAAGGTCCATAGTTTGGTTGTGCACAACAGCAGAGGAAAGGGAAATGTGTAGTTTCCTCTAAGTCCAATGCCTCGTGTAGTTAACATTAGCTTGTCAAAGGCTTTGATGGTATTAGGCCATGTTTATCATTTAAGGATGTTGTGAAAAGTTTTAATCAAGATTAACAAGACAATATACAAACGTTACACACATTTCCACTCGTGAAGTCTCATTAGTGCTAAATAATCAGTTGTCTGCTTTGGCCAAAACTTCATCTTCATTCTGTGCCAGTGCAAGAATGTTACCGAGGGAAGCACAATTTTTATTCTATTCAAGACCGGTATAGGAAGTTAAGATCGATAAGGTAATTCATTTGTTAGAGCTATAGTAACTGATTCATTTCATAAAATAAGCCGACAGTTGACTTTCCTGAAATGTTACAACAAATTTTAATAGAACAAGACTTGTTTATTTCAAATGCAGAATAAAAAAAGAAAGTTTAAAACCTATTTGATGCCAAAAAACAGTACTAACTTACAATTAACAGGAAATATATGGAATAGCATTCACTTAGTTAATTAAAATTCAGATGTGAAGTCAACAATGTGAGTTTTTATACTTTCACTTAGTTACAAGCCTATAAAAGGTTCTGAGTTGGAACAATATTCTGCAGGTAATGTAGGAAATGGGAGTAAGAAACGCAATAACAAAGTTGAACAAGTCTGAATCTAGCGTCCATTATCTGTGTCCCATTTGGACCTGTGATGGGTGTATGGAGCATAGTGGTATCTGCGGCGTGTGCTCCTCATCACATACTGATGGTGCTCATTGTAGGGCCTGTAGGGCTCAAAGTGGTGAGGTGGTCGGTAGTGGAAATCTAGAAAACATACAGGACATTTAAACAAGCTCTGGGTTGGGAGCGGCAGCTCAAGAACACCTGTCCTCAGAACAAATGTTCTCACTGTACTGTCTGTACACTTACCATTTCCAACATGTCCGTGTCTGTAGACTAGTGAGTGACGCTGTCGTGAGAGGGTGGGTTTGTAAACTCCAGCAGCCTCATGTCTGTAATTTTGCTGGTGCCAGTTCTTGTCATCAAAGCTCATGAAGTTATAAGGGAGGGAATCACTGTAGAACTCCTCCATGCGGTCAGAATTTGTCTTGGTTCGGTGCCTCACTGTGAACAAGAGACAAGAGGGGAGAAGATGACCATAGCAGGCAAAATATGAGTGTGAAGAGGGAAAAGATGACACACTGCAATGTGTTCCTTTATTGTGGATTAATGTCTCCGCCTGCATTACATGTAGGTAATTTATTTAAATAGGACATTAAACTGGTTAGTACAAACAAGAGCAAACAGGTATTTTTATATAGTTAAGACTTCTCATGCCTGTGCTGCCAAAAAACTGTATCTCAATTAATGACTGGATGGAATCTCATGTAACATAGCACCAATATTCACAACGAAATAAACTGACAAAGTAGAAACTTGTGTTTTGAAGCCCATCCATGTTGGTAGGATGATGGCAGTGATAGTTAGTAAAACCCCACTAAAGTCCACAAGTTTTTGCTGAATTACTATGCCACCTGTTGATGTGTGATGGCCATTACTTGTATAATTTAACAGTAAGATGATTATGATGTCTTACCTGCAGACCTTGTAGCATTTCCATTGGATGGACCCTTGACAGTAACTTCAGTATTTCCTTAAAAAGAACAAATTTGAGAATTTAAATCACTAAATTACACATGTCAGCCATAAAAATTCCTATATCTGAAATTATCAAGCTATTTCTATCCAGAACAATTTGCAGTGTTCTAGATAGAAATATTGCAAATTGTGGGATTGCAAGTTTGTGTTTACATGTGTAAGCTTCCTCACCGACAGCTGTCAGCAGACAGGGCATAATGACACCCCAGGCCGCTGCAATGTGCTGTAAAAGCAAGAAGGTTATCCTGCGGTGAGCAATAGCGTTCCAGTGGACTCCATCTTTGGTATGATGGTGCAGGGAGAAGCGGAACTGGAAGTGGAGGTCCAAAACATCCAGGTTGTAGGCATCAGCCAGAGTCCCACTGTAAAAGTTTGCTTCTATCACATCATGACGGAGGTGGGGGGCCTTGTGCTCAATCTGATGGGAAAGAGAGTGAGAGAAAGAATCGTGTTGTCATAGCACAAAAACATATATACAACTAATCAGTCTAAATGATGTAGCCCAGTTCACTCCATCCAAAGTCTGAATGCTGACTGAATCAGTGTGGTTTGAGTGAATGACAAGGATAAGATAGTTTAGAGATCATACTGGACCGGATGTCAATGTCTGTCATGAGTTCTTTGGTGGGCACAAACCTCAGGCACCAGGAAACCACCTTTGATCTTCTCTGCTAACGGCATAGCGAGGTTCCATATGACCAGGGTTTCTTCAGGCAGTATCCTTCTCAGCTCATCAAAGAACTTACACAGGTTCTCCTCATAGTCATCCATCCAACAGGGATTGTATCTGCAAATTAAAAAAAAATATATATATATATGCACAAACTACTCAAATTGGAGATTAATCAAAACACATTTTGTGATTCTTTGCACCAGTACAACCACTGCTGTCTCGCAGAGGTCAAGCACCAAGTTTAAGGAACATGCTAGGAACAAACTACAACCATCCCTATGGCTGGATAAGCCCCATTTCCCTCAGCCTTACAGTCCCATCACGATGTGGAAACTCTGCAAATAACTAACTCCATGAACTTGCTCAACTAGCTCATTACCTAAAAGATAAAGTGCAGTTCTATATGGTGGGATATATTTGCTGATGGAATCACATTTCATTGGATAAACATAAGTATTGAGTTCCGGGTGCAGGGCAAATTGTGAAAAAGAGCATTTTAAAAGTGGATTCCTGTAAGTAAATAAATACAAATTGAAAAAATAAAAAAATAAAAAAAAAAATGTCACATTTAAAAATGCCATACAATATCTAATTTAGTAATGTGCATGTTACATTTTTACATGAAAAGAGTAGCAATTAATTAGCACTACAGGTATCACCTTGAAATATCCCATACACAGGAGTTGACAATGACTACATCTGGTTTCAAGCCATGGCGGAAGTCATCTAGGATGCTCTGCATGTAGCGAGAGTAGATGCGTGTCACAAAGTAGAAGCGGACAAGGTGGTGGGCCGACTGAAACTGTCGAACTTCCCTGTACTGCGTTCCATTGTGCATTAGGCTTAGACAACCTCCTTCTACCAGACAGTCCTCTTCAAAGCTCAACTCCCCCTGATAAGAGACAACAACAACAAAGGACAAAGAGACAGTCATCTGTCAGGACAGATCAAGACGTCTGAGTCAAATCTACTTTGAATAGCTGCATATTAATGTCTCTCCTAATGTAAACCAGGTAAAGGTTAGTCCTTACCTTGCTCTTGAGTTGTTTCCCTGTCAGATATTTCTCCTTCTGTAGCAGCAGAACAAGGTCCTTGTATACAGACCGCTGGACTGAAATACAGAAATGGGAAACACAGAGTCTCAAAATCTGTCAGCCTGATAACCCAGCAATCTTCACATATATGCTTGCAGATTCATTAAAAACTATCTCTACTGCTTAAAGGAAATGACTGCCAGTTCCTTCAAGAGATAGAGGAATCATTTCCATGGGTGTCAATCTCGCTGGCTCCTTTTCAAAACTTTAAATGAATGGGAAAACAAAACAACTTACTGGAGTCTCCCAACACCACAACGAACTTGTTGTGTAGCAGCTTGCTGGCCTGCTGCTGGTTCACACACTTCATCATTTCCTTCTGGGAATTACAAAGCAATTTCCCCCCCGCATGAAAATACAGTGAAAGTCAGACATTAACCTACACGTGAAATATGGCAGCGGACATTAAGCTAGGTCGATAGGTCCGGCATTCAGTTAGCATTAGCATATGACTGAAGTGCAATTAGGTGAAATAAGCTCTGGTGTTCCATTAAATTTGGAGATCCTTGTCAGAGTATTCTTCGGTTTAAATGGTAAACGTGAAGCTGTTGCCGTTAGCCGTTAGCCGTTAGATTCCAGGGCGGGCTAACGTCGGACGGTTTTGGAATCAGGACGCGAACGATTTAAATCTCAACGACTAACACGACTCTTTCACTGAAAAAGGTTGTTAAAAGTCTTGGCCTTTAAAAACAACCGTGGGGAAGATTTTATTAAATACAACTTAAGCCACAAAACTTACGGTGTTGTCTGTTTCGGACATTTTGCCGATATAAGCAGGTGAAACTAAATTAGTGAGATTTTCCTGACGGGGGAAATATGGCGGACAGTTACACGTGGTCACGTGATCTCAGCAGCGGTTCGTCTCTTTCAAGAACCCTTGATAGTGTACTTGGAGCTGAAAGCGGGATGACTTTTCTGATAACACAATTTATTACTTAGTAAAAAAAAAAAAAAAAAAACTACAACAACATGCAAATACAAGATTTTAAAATAATTAAAATGATTACCATACTATACTAAACCATTTGCTTTGGTTTGCAGGGCCTACAGTGTGTTGTTAACATGAATATCCATACAATATTTAAAAGATGTGAATGAACTCATCAGATGCCTAAAAAATGTTTCAAAAATGGTTGTTTATTTTGTCATCTGGAAATAAACAAGAGGGAAAAGAGCACATTGTTTGTGTGCTCTGAGCCTTCATATCAAACTTTCAGAAGTCACTGTCATAATCTATCACTAGCATTGGATCTTTGTTCTTCTTCTCCTCTTGCTCATCATCCTCCTGTTTTTCTTCATCTGTCTCATCTTCTTTTGTGGATGCATCTGTCTGGTGGAACTCCTTGTATATCCCAGTCAGAGCTTTTGCTGCTTCTAGAGACACTTTCAGATTTCCTATCACTTCCTGCTCTTCATCCAAACTCATGACTGGAGGAAAGAGAAACACAAGAAGAAATGAGTATGTGTCAATATACAAGTGGAGGGATATGAAAGAGCATCTGTCACAGCCTGAATCTGAAGTAGGGTAAAGATAAGTGTCCGACAATGTACCATTTCTTTGCATAAATTGCTTCTCTTACTCACTCACTATAACACTAAAGTGACAAGCATGTTACTTAGTTTTCAGTATCAACACGGTGTGTTGAGCAGCCTGCTTATGGGTAGTGGTAGAAGGTGAATGAAGGACTAGTATGCTATAGCATTCAAAAGAAAACAGTACAGACATAATAGCACACCAACTTTCTGAGTTGCAGTTGATCCCAGTTTTAATAAGCTGTAAAAGTCTTTGCAATTTAATTTCATGTGGCAAAAAAACCCCAAAACATACCACACAAATACTGATACTTACTGTCAATCTGTCGTTCAATAACATCATTTCCTGTTAGAAGCAATTCTTGTAGGTCCAGAAAAGCGTGCCCGACATCCACACACTCCTCATCATCATCCATTGGCTCACTGACTACTGTGAACTTTAACCTGCCACAAGACACAACAACATTTAGTGTTTAATGTTATGGTTTGGCTCAATAGACATCAATAAAGAGAGGAAGTATAATTTGTAGAATTTCCCAAAAATAACAAATGATACTACCTGCCCTGATTGGGGTCAGTGCCCTCCAGCATAGTATAAAGATACTGTCTGAGCGGAGCTGACTGTGAACCATCCACATAAATCACTAAGGGAAAAAGAGAGAGACTTGGGTTAGGTAAATTGGCTGTGGCAAAAAAAAAAAACAAAAAACAAAACTTTATAGAAACATAAAGAGCTCACAAATTCTCACCTCGCGTGAAGTTGTAGTGAACCTCCTCACCCTCTGTGGGTTTGCGGAGGGACATGGGGGTTTCTGTTGTCTCCATAGGAACACCCAGCAGCCGGTATTCTACATAAACACGCTGCACTGACTCGTCCAGTGCCACACGAGAGGATTGTTCAAATGCCAGGGACAAAATCTCAACTCTTAGTTTGTCTCCCTGAAAGGCAATGAAATTCAAATTTGTACTACAACCACAAGGCACATATGACAACAATAGGAGAATGTGGTTGTAAATTTTTTCCTCGTCTCTTTTGTTGAGCCATTTTCTCTCACTCACTAGGAAGAAATTACCTTTTTCATTTTTCGTTTAGGTAGTATGATGATTAAGTGGCTTTGTGAGGAACTTGAGTCTGAAGACTCAATGGCTTCACTCTCTTGGGCATCAGCTATGTGAAAGATAATATGACAGCTAGGTTATTTTTAATTACAATTTTACCAAAAAAAAAAAGCTGTCAGGGTATCACAGCTTCATATATATTCCATATATTTTTCTGATGCTATGAGGTCAAATGGGATATTAATGCTTTTATCAACCGATTTAATCAATGGTAGAATTAGGTTTCAAATTACTGAGAGAAAGGTAACGCAGGTGTTAATAGGTCTATTATGTATAAATGAATAGGTACTACTCTCACTCCTTCCCTCTTCTTCCTCATCTTCATCTGCTGACACCTGATCCACAGAGAGAATGTCCTGTGAGGAAGGAGTAAGATATCACCCCATACAACAGACAGTTTTCAGTCAGTGCCTTCTAGTTTCTACTGTTCTACTGTCCTGCCCACTGATAGTCAGTGAATGAGCTCCTACCGGAGTCTTTGCAGAACTTCTCCTTGACAATGTGGTTGGTGAATGTCTGGGAGATGTTCCCTCTGAAGATCTTAAATGAAAGGACATAATTTTCCCATTTTCATTATTCAATGTAGATTCATGATGGCGAAGATGGTGTAACACCTCCAGTCACATATTTTTAATATTTGGGTTAATGAAGTAAATAGTAGCATATCTACTAGTAAATCTACTAGTAAATAGTAGCATATCTAATAGTGAAGTAGCATATCTCCAGAATTTAAAAAGAAATCACAATTTACTTTCTAGCTGGTACATGGGAGGGCGTGGTCCGTCTTGGCTCAGGTGTCAGACGGGCTGCACCATGGTAAAGGTTTGGTGAACGCTTAGTCGATCTCTTTCTGGCTTTAGATTGGTGAGTGGCTAAAGGTTTAGAGGTGGTGGTTTCCACCATGGTTTGGGAGATTTTCTGTTTGACAGGTGGAGGCCGAGGCTGTGGGGAAATTAATACACTAGTGAACCAAATAATATTGAAAACACGCAGATCAGCAGTAAATAAAACACTTATGCAGCTTTTTAGACATTACCCAGGTGTTCGTCTCTCTCTGCAATTTGGTTTCTCTTGGCTCAAGTACCTGAGTCTGTGGCAAAGAAGAATAATGTGTATTCAAATTGTTGAATGTATATTTTAGCATTAACGATGCCCCCTTTTAGCAATTGATATATATCATTCCGACAAACTGACATGGAGGAAGTGTACTTTATTATTGGTAATCCATTTTTGTTGACACAGGAGAATGCAAATCACCTTTACTCTGGGCTTGGCTATAGGCCTTTGAGACACCTCAGCCTCTTCAATTATCCTCTCTTCCCTTTCGGTGTTTTCTCTCAGTCTGTCCTGTCTTCTCTCTCTACTCAACAACTCATCCCCAGGTGCCTGGAAAGGGTACCTCCATTTCATAAGGATCCTGACTATGCCCCTTGGCCCACCAGCAGGATCCCTCAGGACATAGTCACCTTGTAGCACAGAGAGAAACATTTACAAACTGCTGAATGGGTCATTTAATTCCTGCCACTCTTCATTCATCTTCAGTTGAGCAATAGAAATGATTACTGTTATCACTATATGGTAAATATTTATTTTTCTTGCTCTTTCACCTCTGATCTCTCTGCCTGTAGCCAGGGCTCGCAGTGGGATTGGGGTCTTGGCCAGATAGGTTGGTGGTATCTGGTCATCGCTGTCATCAAACACATATACCCAAAGACTACTAGACCTGGGCAGGGTGAGTCTTATTAGTATAAAGTATTACATCTTTAGGCCGAGACTTCTGTCACATCACCTAAAAATTGTATACCATACCTCAAGTAATTCAGTACATCAGCTGTTACTGCCAGAGGGTAACTGGTAGTATCATTGAACACAGGGTCAGCAGTGCACTGAACTGTTTGAGAGACATGAGGCGGCAGGTCGTAGAACCTGTAGGTCAGGTAGGCGTCAGGGAGTAGTCCTGGCCAGCGAGCATTAAGGCCCACACAGCGCTCCAACACAACTGCCAACTCATTTGGGACACCCTGACCGTAGTCATGTAGCTCCTGTCATATTTAACAAATTTGGTCATGAACAGAAGTTCTGAACAGACACAGAAGAGGAACATCTTCGTTCAAAGGATGAGTTCATCAAATAAAAAAAAATATATTTCATTGAAAGGCAACAGTTTACAGCAGGAGGACTAAAAATGACATTATATTGTCACAAACTGGGTTTAGAAACAAATAAAATATGTTTTGTTGAAAACTTTTCATCACCTCATGACTTCTCTCTTGCCAACCATAAGAGATCTGCACAGGACTTCTCTGTGTCACTGTGCTTCTTTTGGCTGGTGCTTCTAACACAGCGTCCATGGGCTCTGCAGGGAGGAACAGGCGTACCCAGAAATCCACCACACCAACAGCTTCAGCTTCAGAGCCTCAGAGAGAAATGCAGATGCACATTTTATTTATTTTTTTTAATTTACCATCAAAAAGTAATTAATAATTATAAAGGAATGTAATATTTTTAAAAGAAGAAAGAAGCATTAAATTCTGAATTACTGCTTTAAGTATATAAAATTACTTACTTGTGATACTGACACGTCCACTGATCCGTTCCCCTCTCCTCTCCATTGCAGCCATGAGAGACATCTGCCCACTTCCATGAGTCATAAACTTTACCCCTCCCACTGCCTGGTGAAGCTCAACCCTGACCCTTGAGCCCTGGCCTCCCAGCCTGCCAAGATCACGGGCCGTAAGAGCGTAGCGTGACGTGAAGCCGTAGTTGGGCTGACTGCCTGAAATAAGAGGAGTGGAGTGCATCTCAAAGTCAAGGAGAGCGTAGGTGCAGAAGGTCACAATATCTTCATCAGTGCCCAATCCTGCATGGATCCTTCGAATAATCCGGAGCCCTGCTGGAGTGAAGGTGGCATTCTGTGGGTGCAAAAACAGGAGCTTGTAGATGTCAGCTAAGGATCATGCATGAAATTATTCAGGATTAAAAAAATAGATAATCTAAATGATCACCTTCAGGTGGATCTCTAGCAGTGACTCTCCGGCTTTTAGTTGAGAAAAAGGCATGTCATCTTCAATGGGCTGCACTACCTCCTCATCTCCAACCGGCCAAGTGTACTGTATTGGTATAGTCCGTTTGTAGTTCCTGGGGCTGTATGCTAACTCTTTCAACTGGGCTTTCGAGTTCAAAGACAAAAGTAAAGTTTGAAATTCCGAAGGGAACTGTTTGCCATTGATGCTAACTACCTACTTCTGTTATATGATCAAAACTACTTAACATTACAATTTACATTCAGAATATCTTATTTTGAACATTATCTTTCCTTTTCTGTTACTTTGGTTCATACCTTGCAAAGTGTTGATCTGAAGAGCTCTTTTTGATAAGAGTTTGTCTTTCTCTACCATCCTCCTGCAGCTCTCCTCCCTTTCTCTTGCCATCTTATGGCTGACTATGTTCAATTCTTCCTTGGGGTTAAAATGGGAACAGAGAAAGCTGATTTTGATTATAACAGTATCAGTGCTGGTTGCTATTCAGTCTTGTTCACCTATAGCAAAAGAAGTTGACATTTAAATCAGGAAGACCATCTTTATGTTTAATCTATTAAGTCCCAACTTTCTGTTGAAACTTTCAATCGATTTTTTAATGAGACACTCATCTCATTGTTCCTCTCTCTGCTGCTTCAGGCTGTTATGTCAGTGTCATTCCTGTCCTATCCCATTCATTTACAGTTTTCATCCAATTCAGCTTGACCTATTGTGCACTTTATGTCAACTAAATGTGATTACTTTATTTTTCAAGCCGCTGCAATAATCAGTCTCTCCTGAATGACAGATGTTTAGTGTGTTTGTGCAGGTACCTGCAGGTCTTTCGTGATTCTGTGCTCAACCAGCAGAAGGTTTCTGGTTTTCTGTAACTCCAACACAGTTTCAGCATGCAATGCCTGGATGTTTACCAGCTCATGAGGAACATCCTCTGACTTTCCATCAGCTAAGAGAAAATGTAGAACCTCTTTGCTCTCCTGCTGCATTCTAAATGCCTTTAATTGGAGGAAAACAATGACATCGGGTTAAAAAGCAATGACAACATTTTAAAGCAGTAAGCTACAAGAGTACAAACCTTGATTTGCACTAGAGTTTCACTGAGTTCCTCAACACTCATGTCAAACTCCTAGAGGGGGAAAAAAAGCAGGATGAAAGCTGCGCTAGAATATGTGCTAAAAGCAGGACGGCACACAGAAAACATATAACAAACGTCTCTGACCTTCGTGACACTGTCCAGCCTTTCCTGCAGAGCAAAGACCTTTTCTTTGTACAGGTGAACTTCCTGCTCTAGATGCTCTTGTTTGCCTTTCATCATCACAGAATACTCTAAAGAAAACAAATAAGCTTGTATATTTATATTGTTGACTAAAATGTCTGTTTAAGGAGTGCATTTACTTTTTATAACAACTATATCTTTACTAGGTGGCCAAATGTATTTTCAACAGCAGATTTACAATGATTGTTTCCAAAATTGAGGTACTAAGCTTTATTAGATTGAATGCCAGAGCCCTGAGACTGCTACCTCTCTCTCGATCCCTTTGCTCCTCTAATATCGCCTTCTCTTGTCTCAGTTTCTCATTGTCCAGCTCCGATCTGCCTCTCTCCTGCCTTTCTGTGGTCAGTATTTCCTCCGGTTTATGGATATCCAGCCTGCTTACATTTTCCCTCACGCTCTCACCTCTTTGGTTCACTTCACCTTGTCTTTTGACATGGCCTTCCTGGTTGCTTTGACCAGATAAAGTGCTACGACAGAGAACAGACAGTTGTGTCAATGCATTGCAATCCATTTTGTAAATATAGCTCTTTTTAAATCTGTAGTATTTGTTTAATAATCATTTTGTAATGTACCAAGAATCCATAATTATCAGACCAAACCAAACCTTTTCCTGAGTCTTTAATGGCAATATGCATGTTTATCGAAATTTATTCCAACAAGCAAATGCTCATCTGTACATTGTGGTCCAAGAAATGGTCTCACTCCTACCTTTCTAGGAGTGTGTCATAGTTATTTTTTATCAGATCTCTCTCTCCCTCCAGGTCTGATATCCTCTCTTGTAGCTGAAACAAGAATAATTCAATTAGTATTTGCTACATGAGCTGTAGTCGATCATGATGAAACTGCCCCTTTCTGTCATCTGGGTTCTTGTATCTGAGTCGGACTTTAGACTTGCAGATAAAGTTGCAGTACCTTATCCAGGCTCTGTAGGGACAGGGTGGCAGTGCCAAGTTGTCCCTCCAGTGCCAGTGCTCTTTGTCTCTCCTGCTTGAGCTGTTCAGTCAGTTCTTCCACTTTCCCCAGCAGAGCTCCTTGGCTTTCCTTGAGTGATTTCTGACTCTGGGGTAAAGCCATTGTACAGTTAAAATTAATCTGACCAGTCACAAATTTATGAATCCTTATTCATATTTTCATATTCATTGATTCATCATAAGTGTCAAAACTTTTACCTCTTCTAGCTGATTCTCAAATGCCTAGAGAGAAAAAAAGAAAGAAAGAAAAGGACACTATTTATCAATGTTGACCAGTAACTTAAGTGAGAAATAGATATTATCAAAACAAGCAACTAATGTTTAGAAGAAATTCAGAAATCTTACTTCTTGCAGGTCCTTGAATTTCTCTTGCATAACTCTCAGAGCAGTGCTCTTATCTGAAAGTTGCTTTTGTAGGCGAATCAGATCAACATTCTCTTTTATCGTTATTCTGACATCATAGGACAAAATGAAATATTGTATTTATATTACTACTGGTAGTAGGAGCACAATAACAAGATGAGAAGATACTACATCATTGATAGTTTGCTTTTGTAAATGAAGAAACAATGTTTAACAATGTTTGCATTAGAAGATGTATAACATCTTGGCTGTCGTCACCTGTGTCTATCAGCCTGATGCTTCCTCATCTCTCTCACAGTTCCCTCTATCTCTTTCTCTTTCTCTCTCAGTGTGTCTCTTAGGGTCTGAGTAGTCAGCTCCAGCTCTGCCATCCTCACCTGTTCTGTCAAACTGGACCTGCTGCATTGGAGAGATGGTGAGATCAAGGCAAAGTTGGGACACAGGAGACATACAGAGAACGCAGAGAGTGGGAAGAAGATAGAATAATGGGATCATTTTTTGATTTTACTTGGATTGTGTAAATAAGATATGGCAAGTGTGGAATCAGAAAGACTCTGCTCACCCAAGAATTTGCACTCTCAAAAATTATTTAAATACTTAGTCATGGACCTGAGCAGAGTGTCATGTCATTTCTATTTTTAGTCAGTGTGTACATTACACACTAGACACTTACAATCTCTCAATCTCTGCCCTGCTGTCTTCCAGTGTGGGGCCATAGCGGGGTGGTGCTGTCTGTGCTGCTCTCCTGACTAAGCCCTCCATCTCCATACTTCTGCCTGTTATAGAAAAGAGCATGAAAGGGAGGTTGTCAACAATAGAAGAGGAAGGAAAAGACAGGTCTCTATTTGCAAACTGGATTTTTTTCACAACTCACCTTTGCTGAACCTGTATGATGTGCGTCCACCCAGGTCCATAATATGCTGTTTAGCCAGGCTAAGTTTGTTCTGCAGCATCCCTTTCTGGCTCTCGAGCGTAGCTACACAAGCTTCTAGCTCCTGTATGGTATCCTCCATGTCCCTCTCTTTCACACCACTAGACCCAGGACAAGCTTGACGGAGACGCATCAATCTTGTGGACATCCTGTAAATCACCCTTATTAGGGCCTTTATAATTTCTCTTTGAATCACATTATAGTGTTATGACAAAGCAGAGCACCCCTAAATAAATGAGATTCCATGAAAATGATATTGTGAGTCAAGGTGTCAGAACATTCTTTACAAAATGTATGAATGTTTTTCTTTGTGTTACCTGCGCAGCCTTTGCTCCTGTGTACGTGTATGCTGTCTCAGAACACTGTTCTCCTCCTGCAGGCGCAGACACAAGTCCTCAAGGTGCTCTCTGGGAAACCGAAACACCCGCTGAGGATCAACTAGAAAGAGAGAGAGAAGCAGCAAATTGCAGAAAAGCATTTTCTCACTTCCATTTTTGCACTTGATTGCACTTCCGTATGCTTTCCATTAAAGAACTGAAAATCTGATATTTTTATGAAGGATTTACATTTAGTCTTCATGGAATGATTCTTCTTCCATTGCTTTGTATCACGTAGAGTATCTGGGGGAAAAGCAGCAGGATGGTGGAATTTACACAAGCTGCACTTTTATCAGAGAATTCCCAGAACCCAGCAGTATATATCTCCCATCTGAATTCCTACTCTCAAAATCAATGTTAAAGCTAATTGTCTAACCTTCGAGGAATACACTAGTCTTTTGATTAGGATATATGGATAGTTTGGGTCTCTCTCATTGGGTGAAACCTCTATCTACACTGAATAATATTAATATGTGACTATTAACAATGACTTTATTTATATCAGAAAGCTCAACATATTTAGTTCCATAACTCCCCATTTATCTGGGCTCAGACCAGCACAAGCATACCAATGGTTCACAAAGCAGCTTGGGTTTGAACCCAAGCTTTACCACTGAGCTGTATCCTCAGGTAGGGTCAATACATCATTGACCTCCGAAAATTCATTCCCCAATCAAAATCGGGTCATGGCATTCAATATTTAAAATGAATGAATTGCAAGCCCAACTAACCAGCTTATATGCAGTCTTCCTAGCCAGCTATCAGGGAACTAAGACCTGATAATCTTTATTGAAATGTCTATTTTGTCATTGTTTGATGGACTGTGTCCTAAAATCTCATTTCAGGACGCAGGTCCACTTCCAACAGACCATTCTTTGCACACACAGACCTGGCACAGTTGGCATAAGCCCCCCTCTCAGGCCCACATCTCTGACCGGGAGGTCCCCGGCTGTCTCATCCACAACTGGCGACATTACACCACTCCTCTTCGACACAGTCGATCAAAAATTTCCAATTTTGATACCAACAGCAAATTTGTAATACTGATATGGATCGCTTTTTCACTGGTTTCCATTAGGTGAAGGGACAAACTGAAACAGATGAAGAATGTTTTTATTAAAGATTCTAATGACTAATGACACAACAGAGAAACCAAGAAAATGTATCTTCTTGTAACCATGACTTGATAAATGTATGCATTGTGTTGGTGTATTTAGAGAGCAATATTATACCTCCCCTAGTTTTTAACATGTAGATTCAGCCTTTTGGGAGAAATGCTTTATATTACACACATGCAATAGATGAGCAGCAGTCAAAATGGCTACAACACACGTAATTTAACTTTGAATTTGTTATTGATCTTGTCTTCTTAAAAATAACAAGCAAAAAACAAAACAAAACGTGAGCTTAATAATTGACTTACCTGTTAGCTGGACCTCTCAAGTCAGCGTTACTCTAGTAAAGAAATGTTTTGTGTTCCTGATTTAGATGTCATCCATTGTAATCTGCAAGCTCTCTAGATATGTGTCTGTCTTCTGCTTGGATGATATTAGTTTTAATCCCCTTCATCCCCTCCTCCCTTCTGTCTTCTTTTACAGTCACTTTTAGCTTAGTCATTATAGATATATTTTCTAGTTGAAATTCTCTCATCAATTTCAAACAGTGTTACATAAACATCTCTAATGACTATGTGTTTCTGTTCGTGCATTTTGGTTCAGTGACATACCTGCCCAATGTGCAGTCTTGTTGATGAGTCCTCCTCCCAAGACTCGATCTTGAAGCCTGTATCTGAGCTCCATCTGCCTTGAGCCTAATCTTCACCCGTTGCTAATCTTATTAACAACTTGCAGATCTACCCTGTAGGCTGCAACAACTATGGACTGTTATTATTTTGGATCTGTAAGAGTATTCCTTTTTAAGAGAGCACAAGGGTAGAGGAGATGAGTAAAGAAGAGGAGAAGAGGGAGTTTTAGTGAGTGATTTTATTGAGGGACGGAGGTTACAGTTCATCCATGTGTGAAATTCTTAACTGTTGTAAATAGCACATCAACTAATGATGAAATGCTGTACAGAAAATTTAGCAGTACAGTGTTTGAAAAGCATAAAAGTAAAACCAGAAGAATTTCAGTGTAGAATGTTATGTTGTTTAATGAACACAAAATGAAAGCAGACACTGAACATACACCATGCATTATATTGTTATATCATCCAAATCCCCGCCTTCCTTGATTCTACTAATGGGACAGATGATAAGTGGACATCTGTTGCTGCCACCATCACTCATTTCTGGGTTAAAAAATGGAAAGATGGCCTCAGTAAATTTGAACTGAGTATATGAATAGATATGCGACTGGGCCTCTGCGTCATAAAAAGAGACTGTCCCATCCTCAAAATCTACAAACACCCCAACAACTTGCGGCCTGTGAGAGAGAGACAGCAGTTCTGCCTGTCCTGCACATGCCCAGTACTCACTGCCCTTCCTCAAACAAACAGTCCAATAGCCATCCTCTGGGCAAAGTGTCACCACACCTTTCCTTTTGACTGACTGCTGAGCCACACCCAAGTCCCATGCTGTCTTGTCTCCCACGTTCACTTCCCAGTAGTGCCTCCCTGTGGTGAAACCCTGAATAACAAGAATTCTTCAGGTCACTGACTTTTTATTTGTCAGTATTTTAAAGAAACACATAACAAAGAGAAATACATACTGTGCAAATCACATTTAATTTACCTTGGTGGCAAGAACACATGGTGCTGTGTCAAAACGCCCTGGTAGGTCTGCTAGTTTCTGCTCATCATCACCATCCCAGACCTGTCTCTGGTCTTCAGATAGAACAAGCCAAGGGTTGGCTGTCCCTGGGTCCAAGTGAACATCAGCTGGTAGAGAGTTTATACAGTTTATGCAGAATCTAAAGTTTCTGCTCTTTCTAAATTTAAGTATTTTTTTATTCCATCTTCATAAAAAACTAATGTAACAAATATGTGATGAAAGGTCCTGAACCGTTTCAGAAATATAGTCCTGTTCACATGGATTTTTTCATTATTTTCTTATTTTCTATCTATCCATACACATTTATTATCAGTGATGGATGTATTTTACTAAGTCAAACTGTACCTGCATACTGCTGCATCTTCTCATGCTCTGTAAGTTGATCAAAACACAAGCCATTATGAGATGAACAGCATTTGTGTCTTTAAACTGTGACCGCTGACATTCAGTAAAAGCTTTTGTTTTTGTGTTGCAGTGCAGAGTGCAGACCTTGAATGCAAAGCTTTTTTAAAGCCAGCTGGAGCTGCTCTTCAGTGTTGGCCACTGCTCTAGTTACAGTCCCCAAACATGTGTCTGAATGGACAATGATATCAGAGCATGGTTTGACAGATGGAGGAGAAATCAGAGCTGGAAACCTCTGACAAAATAAACCAGATAAGAGAGAAATAAAGCAGAGTTAAGACTTTAGTTTAGAATCAGTTTGAGAAACTTTTCTTTATAGTGCTCTGCAACTGTTTCCTCTATTTTTCCTGATGACAATCACACTTACATGATAATTGTAAAAAGATGATGTTGCAAGAAAACTGTCAGTAAACTGACAGCAAAACAAATCTGATCCTTCACTCATTCAAACTGATATTTTTTCAGGCCAATCACAGGCTGTGGGGGATTCCTGACCTGCAGAAAATGAAGGTGCTCCTCTGACTGAGAAAGTTGCACCATTTCACTTCTCTTCCTTTGCAGCTCATTGATTTCCAACTCCAGCTCCATGATGAGCCTCTCTGCCCTCTGTTCTGCTGCTGCCTGCTTCTTCTGGATCGTGGCCACTAGATCAGCCTGAGTTCTCTCCATAGACCGAAACAGAATGGAGAAGACCTCCATGCTTTCATTAATATCCCTCTTTGAGTTTTGCTGAAAACATTGGATATGGAAAAAAATAAATTGTGTGCATAGTACATATGGGTAAAAGCAATGTATTAATAACTGGGAGCAGCAGAAACTGGCATTACTGCAGTTCATAAACATCCACTAACAGAGAAAAACCTTGAAGAAGTGAAGAAATTGGATGGCAAAGCCACCATCCAAACAGTACAAAGGGTCACTTAAATGGTTGATCATATGCAACTGCCTTCAGTCTCAGATATCATACAAAGAATCAGTGCCAAGGCCCCCTGAAGCTGTTTTTAAGGAGACCCAACTTAAACTATGACAGTTTAAAGTTGGGTCTTTTTGTGTGTATATATAGAGTTTATATATAATTGAATTCATTACGATTTAAGTAAGTAAGTGATATGAGTTAATCCTCTTTCCCTACAATCTTAAAAAAACTTTAAAATGCTGCTAATAGACCAACAGAACTTATGTTTTCTGAACTCACTTTGCTGAGCTCCACAGAGAGTTTGATCTCCTCCATTTTCTGCAACCTGTCCTGAATCATATGCTGCACATCAGCCTCGATCCTTTTCATCTGAGCCTGATGATCACAACGGGAATTCAAACCAAAACTCAAGTCAAAATCCAAAGACAGTCAAAGAATTGGTAGTGGGGGTGGTGGAGTTTAGGATCTCACCTTTTTCTCTTGACTCTCCTGCTCTACTGGGACAGTATCATGACACCAGTGGTCAGTCTCAGTGCACAGCACACAGACACACCTCTGATCGCTCCTGCAATACAGTTCCAGGAGCATTTTATGTCTTTTACAGATCCTATTCTCCAACATTGCAGTGGGTTCAACCAGCTTGTGAATCTTCAAAGTGGAAACTCTTAGGTGGGGCTCCAAGTGACTCTTGCAGTAGGAGGCCAGACACAAGAGGCAGGACTTCAGGGCCTTTGATTTCTTCCCAACACACACATCACAATATATGGTTTTTCCTGATATGCTGTTCTGCCTTCTTGCTTGGATCTGCTCAGACATTTCCTTGGCAAAATAGTTTTCACAAAGCTCTGGGCGGCCCTCAAAGATGGTCTGACATTTGGGACAGCTGAGAGCAAGACTGTTGTCCCAGTGTGATGTGATGCAGGTGAAGCAGAAGCTGTGACCACAGGGGATGGAGACTGGGTGAGAAAAAACATCCTGACAGATGCAACACTGAAACTGCACATCTGACAGAAGGCTGAGAGAAGCCATAACCTGAAACATTCCAAAGAAAGGCAGGATTAACTGGTTATGAAGACCAAATTAATCACTGAGTCACAGAGCAAATTTATCACCGTACTATTAGCAATTTCTTTGAACATTAACATTGACCAGATAGTGAGTTTTAGGGAATTTTCCAGAGCTTTCATTGTTATTGGCATCAATGCTGGGAACTATAAATACTTTTCTGCATGACCTGGAACTTCTGAACTTACTTATCATTAACTTTCAACAATCAGCCCACTGGCCGAAGTCCAGTTGCATGGTCGTATAACTCAGTCTTGCCTTCACTTTCAGAAACACTATAAATTCAACTACAATTATGGCTTGAATACACTATTACAATCTAAACAGTCGCAAGCATGTCCCATTCCACATAGTATAATTCCTCATTCTGCAAGAAGAAAACACTCCCAAAATTCACTGCATGAGCCAGTTCAAACTTCAGTCCCTCTTACACTGTTTTACCTGCCTGGAACACGACATATTGAAATTAAAACAAAATGCTTGAACATATGTTAGTCTTTCGAGCCTACCTCAATGTGAAACTTGCTCTCGCAGGTCGCAAAGGCAAATGCTTGGACTGCAATGCCAAAGTAGCTCTGGTTTATCTGTTACCACTCCCTCTGAGACTTTTTTCCTCAAAGCTTTTAAACACCATATTGTCCTAAGGTGGGAGGAGTAAATGTTGAAAAGAGCTGCCTCGCTGGGTTTCTATTGCACAACATTTCTTTGTTATTTTCTATATTAATTGTGTTGTTTTGAAATGCACAGCACACAAAACAAGGACATACCTGAACTAACCTCTAAAATTTCTAATGTTTGTAAGAAAAGTTATTGTCCTAAGGGAACTGACAAAAGACAATTGAAAATTGTGGTTATTGATTCTATTTACCATAACCCTTTAATTTCTTCCAAGTCAAAAATACAGGATTTTAAATATTACTGAATAACAGTTAATATACATAATGCCCGACCTCAGCAGAGCCCATCATCAAGCTCTGCTAATGTCTGATAAGGAGCCACTCATTTGAATCATCAAAAACACGCAGGACAGTATCTCTGCAGGACCTGAGTTGGAGACCTCTGATTTATGAGGTAATGATGCAATTACAATTTATTCCAGGTGGGGGGTGGGGGGGGGTCACAGTCAAATATAACAGAGCTCAATAACTTCATGTTATAATGCATCAAACACAATGATATTATGGAAAATATACAAAGATATTCAATATATGTATGAAAAAAATATAATACCTGGTTACAAAAACAAATACTACAGGTAGGTGCTGTCAGTTTGCAATAATCTGTGATAAAGTGTTCCTCAGACTATCATAATACCAAAGACAGACCTTAGGAGAGCATATTGCCTCTAGTAAGCAGACAGTTTTGAAAGTTGTTTCCTAGAGTGTACCGGTTCCCACAGAAGAGGGATTTCCCTAATATATTCAATGTGGTAAATAGGGTTATACGAGAAAGACACAAATACACACACCTTCCGTAAGGTGTACACATCTAATCATCACACATTTCTTTTTACCTTTCTAGTATGAAATCAGTGCGCCTGTGCGGCAGGAAAGTGAAAGCGGAGGCTGATGCTGCCTTCACGGCTATAAAAAAAATGGAAATCAGAAGGCTGAAAGAAGTGAGTGGGTTTGGATCCCATCTTTGAGGAGAATGGTCACTGTCGTTGTCTTTATAACACATCTTCAACACACTTTAAACTGATATTCATGCTGAAATGCCGTGTGGAACAATTATATTGTCCTTTTTTTAAAAATATATTAACAACTTCAGCGAACTCGTTAATTTAAAGCCCTACTTTAATTTATTGATGTTTTAACTGTAGTGTAACTAGTACTCCCTTGCTGTTGTTTTTACTTCATGTAATTTCCATAGATTTACATAAATTTATAGCAAAAATCTTTCAGAAATGTAAACACCTTTTTTGTAAATGTGCACCTGTCCACACTACACTGATAACATCTCCAGCGTTAAACTAGCTGACGGTTAACCGAGGTGTAGCAGTCGTAAAGAAAATGAACATTGGCGTAAAACTTTCATTTACCAAGAGGAAGGAAATAATGAGATAAAGTTTCTCTGTGACTGTTTACCTTTTCAGGTTTTCGCAGGTCTAGCAGGCTTCTTCAGCCGCCTGCTAGCAGACACATACCATGGAATCAGGTCGGCCATTTCCCCTCCACACAGGCGGCCGTGTTCCATTACCTGCCCGAGTACAACAGGCCAACGAGACACCGTACACAGTACCTGGGCCATGGAAGCAACTCATCTAATCGGAATGCAGCCATTTTGATTGGCGGAAAGTTCTTTACGTGCCAAAATCTTTGTCCAAAAAACGAAGCGCTACAATGAACCTGTTTCAAAAATGTTACAAATAAATACTGCTTATGCATATGTTATGAAGTTCAATGTATTTAAGCAGTTTTCTTTTCTGGCAATGTAGGATATCTAAGCTACTGCACAAAACTATATTCCTAAATCGATTTAAATCTAACTTGATGTTCACAATTTTACAGGCTTGTTTCAATTCACGCTTTCTGTCCCCGAGTTTCTGCTGAGCACCTGAACGCAGCACGTGTCCTTCAGCGAAGTGGGGGAGCAGGGGAGGGAGAGGAGGAGGTGGAGGCAGGTCGGAGGGAAGCATGAAAAACATCCACCGTAACTAGGCTGACGGACGGGGAGAGCATCTTGTCTTCCCTTGCTCGTTCGGAGCCGACAGGAAGCGGGCTTTCGCGCAGGATGGACGAGAAGAAGCAGTTTCTTTGTGGGGTGGTGGAAGGTAAGAGCGGCCGCCCTCATAACTAACCTCCTGTCTCATCATGTGATTTTTTTTTTTTCTTAGCTCGGGGAGATGCTTTTGCATAGACCGCCGTGTGACCTACATTTCTACCCACTAGTGTAAGGGGGGCGTGGGAGTGGTAGGCTAACAGACACATCGGGCATCTGTATGAGGTGATGTGCTGGCGATCAGTCAGGCTCGAAGTGGAGATCAAAGAGCTGCAGCCTCAGGAAAGGTGAACCACGCTGGATTATGGCTGGTAGTAATGAAAACGATCATAATCATGAGTATCTTAGTTATGGCTGTGGTGATGATGATGATGATGATGGTGGGAACGATGACGCTCTGGTTGACGTTCACACTCATAGTGAGGTGAAGATAATGATGATGACTGGAGACTGTTGTGTTGTTTGGATGACAGGACAGTGATGATGATGACAGTGTGAAAGAGGATGTGAGGAAGAAGGCTGTAATGCTGAGACGATGACACAGTAAAGGCAATTTGAGAATGTCAATAAACAAGAGTATTGATATTGGAGATGCTTATGTTGAAACTGATAGAGCTAAATGGGACTAAGTATGATAAAGAAATTGAAGGAGAATAAACTGATGATGATGGAATGAAGGTCATGGTTGTGACATATGGCCCACTGCTCACCTCACAACCATGACGTAAAGAAAGTCGTCTGTATACCTGTGATTATTCGACGGTGAGATTTCAAAATAAAGTTTATGTTATGCTATAGATATGTCCCGATTGCATTTTGAGTCCCATGAAAATAAAGCACCAATATTGTGTTCTATCAAATGAAATTGGATGGTTTCTAATATTTTGCCACCAGACAAGAAGAATAAGACTGCTCTGTGACATCAGGTGACAAATTACTTGTTAGTCTGTCAATCATAACACTTTTGACCATTCATAGTTGTGCAGGCATGATACAGCAAAATAGTGTGTTGAGTAGTTAGAATGAAAATGATTATCTATTATTAACTGTGACAGCAGTGTTGTGTGTTGCTAAAATTAAGTGGAAAAATTTCTGACACCTCTTTAAATAACACTAATTGCTGCAATAAAAAAAAAACCCCACACATTTTCATCAATTAAATTTGATAAATTGGTTAGTCTAGTGTAATTGTTGAAGGTTTTGCTTACACCAAAATATCCCAATCAAAGCTATAAAAGCAGATTTTTAGTATTGTTGGTTGTACAATGATTGATTTTACTGATAATGAAATTAAATTAATTAAATTATGGCCATCATTTTTGGTGTGTAAATGAACTGCTTCATTAATGGTGTGGTTATGCAGAGTCTCAACTCTCCAGCTCAGTGATTCCCAGTTAATCTGGTTTCACAGCGTTTGAGATGCAATGTGTGCATTGTGCCTCTCACTCTCTCCCTCTCTCTCTCTCTCTCTCGCTCTTTCTTTCTCACACACACATTTATTAAATTATTAAAATTCGTGGTGGAGCCCCCCAAACCTGTTTGCTTCTGAATCCCATGTGGTGGCATCCAGCATCATTAGTTTGGCCACTCACATGTACACATGCATGTGCACAGGTAGAGATGACATAGACATGCACACTAAAATAGACACTTGCCACAGGCATGAAGGGAAAAGCAGACTGGATTTTTCATGAATCTGATTTACTCGGGACTGTGGCCCACTTACCGTAACACCCCTGCCAACACACATACACATTGCAGACTTATTCAAAACACAAAGGAGGGAGAGGGACACTGGAGATGCTCCCGTTTCTAAAAGAGTATAGCTAGAGATGAATTATATGACTACCTAAGCTCTGGAGGAGCTTTCATTGCTTTATATGCACAGTGCTGGAGCTGTAATGTTAGCTAACAATGTCTTGCAGCTGGTAACTGTCCAGTTTATGACTAAATGCTGCGGACGAAAAGAAAAACAGCAAAGGGAACTGTGACATACCCAAGCATGGCCAATTAATGTTTTGAATTTCCACTATACTGAGTTCCAAATATATGATGCGGTTCCTTTGCTATGATGATGTACATTCATTAAATAGGTCTGTCTGAGCAGGTACAAGTGTGGAAAAAAAACTGTCTCACTTTTGTTACTTACACATATTTGCTGAATTCTCATAATGTAATAAAGTGGTCGATTATATTAGCAGACCAAATGGCACTCTTCAGTCCTGTAAGAAGTGTTAGTCAAGTGTTAGTTGTCATGGCTTAAGCTCTTGTATCAGTGATGTGAAATACATGCAGTCATTACTATTTATTCTTCTACTGTAGGATTCTACGGGAGGCCATGGTCTATGGACCAGAGGAAAGTTCTCTTCCAATGGTAAGTCTCTCACTACTCTAAAAAGAAGCCTATTAACTTGGTGTTATTCTGCAGCCCTGCAGTCACTGCTTCGTACATTCACTAAGTGGTCACAGATGTACATATGGCTTGTTGACTTTGTCAGGGGAGATGGTTTCACATTCATGTAAATAGCTTGAACTCAGGAGCCACTGACCTGATGTCTCTGGGTTAAAAGCAGTTGCAGAGAGACATCACTGACACAGAATAACACCACAGCAAAGGGTAGGCTCATCCTCAAACCTGAGACTCAGCCATGGATGACAGAAGTGAAAGAGGGTGGGGGCAGATAAAATATGAGCTGTGGGCCTATAAATATAGACATCCATACATATTGTTCTTTGCCATGCTAGTGTGGCGGCGGTACTGATGTAACACTTGGTCCATCAGTCCTGCCATTGCACAGTCATTTGAAAAATGAATGATGTACCCACCTACCTTTTGTGTTTAGAGCTAAATAGCCAATGTTGACACTTCACCACACTTAAAAAAGAAAGACTGATGCATGTCAGCAAGCTAACATTAGCAGCCCCAGTTAAACTGTAGATTTGTTCATTGTTTGCATGTCATCGCTCTCAGTAAGTTGTGTGTTACAGAATTCAATGTATAGACTTTTTTATGTTCAGAATTTTCGGCATAAGTATGTCCAATTTATTGCAAAAAGCCTTTAAACAAAGTAAATGAAAGGTAAATGATGCAATGGCATTCATCAAACTTGGTCATACTCTGCTGCCTTGTAATAAACAATGGTAGTAAAAATAAATTTTTGCCATATTTTTGGAATTTTAAAACAGTAAATTTCCATGATGCTTGTAGTGTATATGTGTGTCCACATCACCTTCATTCAGATACATTTTGTTGAGCCCCAAGCTCTTAATTTAGCAATAGCACAGTTTTTTCCATGCTGAGCCTTCACACCAGGGAGCTGCTCACTCACTGTTGGTGGCAGTCTGTGCTAATAACAATTTAGTGCTGAGCTCTGTCTCTTGCAAATGAGACCCAAATATCATGACAGCACAAAAATGTGGACAAAAACCCTTTTAAGCAAATGCAATCAAGATAATCAAATGCTATTTATAGTACAAATTTCCCAGAGAGAGCAATCTAATATAAAAGATACAAGGTCAGAAGTATGTTCTGACTTAACAAATCAAGATCAGCTATTTCCTAAGTCTGCCACAACACTTTTTAAAAAACAGCTTCACAAAGAGACTTACAGTATGAATCAAGAGTAACAAAATTGTGTATAATGAAGTATGAAGCATTCCCTTACATACATTTATATTGAGTCATCTTAATGCATTTTAGCACATGGGGAACCAATGACTTCTTGAAGAAACACTGATGTTATATATGAGTGAAGTTATTTAAATCTCTGTTGGGAGCTTTGACACAGTTTTGTCGATGAGCAGCCAATCGTAGCAGCTGTCTGCATCCCTAGAGAAGAGTTGTTCCCTTTGCTCTCTGGTTGCAATGGTGCTTAAAATGCAAATCAAACTCTCGTACTACAATTTATAACCTTGATCTAGTCACTATATTATTTCATGTGATATATGTTTTAATAAGTATGTGGGGCGTGACAGAGCAGCGACAGTTTGCTGAACAGGCCATCACTACTCTGTAAAGAGACCATGGAAAAGGATCTGACTTCCAAAAACTCAGCTGAGTGTATGGGCTCCAAGTCTATTTATAGGTTGGCTTTTTTAGACTCAAGTGTGGGGTGTAGGCAAAATTCATACACTGAGTGTTGCATAAGTTTGGCAGAGCGGGGCTACAGTATGCTTGTATGAGTTTGCGATTGTGTGTTTGATGGGAGGTAGGCTGCAGCTTTGTGGAGGCGACTTACGTACCATCTGTCCAGGAAATGAAGCAGATAGAGGGAGTGAGAACACAGTCCACCCACAAATGACAAGAAAAACAAGCGCTGGTCCTTGTCCAGGGAGAGGGAGAGAGAAAAATAATATTTTCATTTGTGTGTATGAGTGTGTGTGTATACACATTCATGCTGATGTAGATTTTGTTTCACTGCTAGTACTATGCTCTATTTATAATTTAGGAGGTCATTTCCTGTAACCGAGGCAGCTTTGGAGCCCCAAGATCAATACAGTGGATCTATTTTCTTGCTGCCTGTTACTTTTCATTTTTTCTCTTTTGACTGTCCTTGACTATTTCATTTAGCCCCGCATCTACAGTGCAAAAATAAAATATAGCAGTTTCAAATCTAACAAATGTAACGATTTGATTTACACAAAGAAATTAATTTGTATGCGGAAAGAAAAACATAGAAGAGCTGCGAAGTTGAATCAAAAGGTCAAAATAATCATTGCAGCCAAGAAGTTACAGGGTTTGTGTTGAAAAGAACGTTTTACATTTTGATGAAGGGTTAGGGTTAGAAATTAAAAAATCCTTGATGTCTTTATTTTGCACTGATCAAAGGATTTAGCAATGAAACAACTTCTTCCCTATGAATGTCCTTGTCTTTATCCGCCAGGATGCAGCGTTGGGGGTTGAACACCTATCTTTATGGGCCAAAAGATGACCTAAAACACAGACTGTTGTGGAGAGAGGTATATTCTCCAGAAGAGGAAGGTAAGGACAAGCCTTTCATCCACCTGTCCATCTGTCAGTAGATTTATCTGAGCATTTTTCCTACTATATATGCTAACAGTTTCTTGCACTTATTTATACATTTAATTAATTTCCATCAATCAAATAATATCCTTCATGTTGTAGGGTGTATTTATGAATCATCGGGGTACTGTAGTTAGTTGTTTGTATGCTTTCAGGACTTGAGGCTCATTAGACCCCAAAGAGCTCAGATATATTGACTGGTGGTGAACTGGTTTCAGATCTGCACCAGCACTGCCTGAGGAGATTCTCTCTTCCGTCAGGGGGAACATTCCCCTTCCCAGATATGATGATGATGCCTTCTTGATACCACTATTTAAGTAAATTTTCATTGCCATCATAAAGGGATCAACAGTTTTTATATTGTCCATTCTATTATTTTTATTGTACCCTGGTTGGCGTTAGACACGATTCTTTAGAGCCACACCATTTTCCCTTAGAGAAGCATAAAACTGTGATCAGAAAGCATATAGAACTCTCAGATATGTGTAATTGTTAATTGAAATCCTGTTTTTATGCATGTATACCATATTGAATCAATCTGTCAAGCTCTCTTTGTGTATCACACTGTATTATTAAACCCTCTGTATCTGTTTTTTCAAAATAATGCTGCTCATTTAAATTTTTCTTTTGTTTTCACAAGTCTATCTGATTCTACTTCACTTTAAATTCCATATTAAATACCTTTCCTGTCTTCTCAGTTCAATTGCGTACTTTGATACTGGAGGCCCAGTCAAGGGGCCTGAGGTTTGTTTACGCCCTCTCCCCTGGTCAGGACATTGTCTTCTCTTCTGCCTGTGACCTGACGCTGCTCAAACGCAAGCTGAGACAGGTAGATAACACAATTGAAATGAAACTATTGAAGTGTAATTGTTTAATTGTTTGACTCCTCTAATGCCAAACCTTGCTCCATCCTGCCCCCTCTTTTGTTCCGTCTCTAGGTATCAGACCTGGGTTGCCAGGCATTTGCCGTTCTGTTTGATGACATCGATCACTCCATGTGTCAGGCTGACAGCGAGGTCTTCTCTTCGTTCGCCCATGCTCAGGTCAATGTAACAAATGAGATCTATCGGTTTTTGGGGGAACCACCTGTCTTCCTTTTTTGCCCAACGGGTAGGAACATGGACATTCAAAACTCATGTTTTCATACAACTATACATTCAGCTTTACAAATAAAGGAAACTCTTCTTCTCTCCCTGTAGAATACTGTGGATCTCTGTGTTCTCCCAGCGTATCTAAATCTCCCTACCTGCAGACTGTTGGAGAGGACCTGCTGCCCAACATTACAGTAATCTGGACAGGTGAGAAGCAAAACTGTAGTCCTTCAGACACATACGCATTCACTGGCACACTTACACACAAACGCACACACTCATATGTACATATACACACACTCAGGATGCACAAATGCAAATAAGTGCACCACTCACCCACTCACAACCTCCTCGGCAGAACAAAAAAAATTATGCAAGTCCACATCCGCCCACTTGCACATGGAAATACAGTAGAGACACAAACATTACTGCGTCTCTGTCCTCTTTGACCTTGTTTTTGAATTTTCTTGCAGCAGAAGATATATGGTTTATTTTACCATGATATATCAGGTTAAAATTGTCATAGTACTGTTGCAAAACAATGTTTTTTTTTCTATTCTTTATTCAACTAAATCAATTAATAAAAATAATAATAATTTTCAGAAAAAATATCAAAAGAGAAATCAAACGAAAAATATTAAATTAATGAATTAAATCAATTCACAGGAATAGTAGCGCAAACCTTCCTCTCCACATACATGTACAGTATATTATACTGTATCCTGTACGTATGTTCTGCCCTGACTTACCTCATTCCTTCAGGTCATTAGCTCATGCATTTATCTAAGGGATGATATTTGTTCTGATTAGTGTATAGTGTCAAAAGGATGGAAGATGCAAACTTCTGAGGAATTGTGTAATTTTTATATTTGTGCATGACAAAGTATAAGGTGCCAGAATTATAGTCAAGTGATTATAGTGATGCTGTTTGGCAAGTATTCTAAAATTCAACAACACTGATTGATCTACAGTATCAGTGGCATTCTTTCAGCGTCCTATCGTATTGCCTGTCTATCAAAACTTCACTTCATCCTCTTCACTCTCTATCCCACAGGCAGCAAGGTCATCTCTCGGAAATTATCTGTGGAATGCCTGGCTGAGGTGGAGTCTGTCCTCCAGCGCCCACCACTCATCTGGGACAACCTGCATGCTAATGACTATGACTCCAGACGTCTCTTCCTGGGGCCTTTCAAGGGTCGAGAGCCTCAGCTGAGAAGGCACCTTAGGGGCTTATTACTCAACCCAAACTGCGAGTTTGAAGCCAACTACATTCCTCTGCATACGCTGGGTAGCTGGTACAGAGTTGGAAAGGAGGAGCAGAAAGGTGAGGGGCATCAGCTGAGGGGAGGCGGAAGAAGCATTGATGAGACAGGAGCTGTCCCCAGTTAATAAATACTGGCTCTGCCAGACGACTACCATGCACAGTTACTGTTGCTTTCACAGAAATGTTTAGTAAGCCTATGTTGCCTGGCAACAAACACAATTTTTACCACCACACAGAAATTTTGTCTGTTATTTAACAACTGAATTAGCTTCTAGGAATTTAGAGTTCCATCTGTTGTCCTGGACAAAGCCACCTAATAAATTTTCAGATTAAGTTTATTTGAAAATATTTTCCTTCTAATTAGTTCAACCAGTTTAATTAATTTTTATTTGTATTGTATTTTGTATTTGAATTACAGTATATTCTTCATTAATCTTCTATCGCTTTCCTGTTTCGGGGGAGGGGGGAGTGCTGGAACCAATCCCACTGGGGGTGGGGGGACAATGATGGAGAAGCAATTGTTTTGTGTGATGAAGGAAGAAATGTGAAGAGAGGCGGGTCCCTCTGTGGAGGAGAAATGAGCTGTAGGGCTGTAGAAGAAATAGACTTTAAGGTAGTGGAGTGAAAAGAGATGAAGGGCTGGCTGAGGACTATGATGTGGATTAAAATGGAAGAAGAATTTTGATGATTAGATGAGCTGGAGGGGGACTGTACTATGTGAGTAATGTAATTCGCTGATGAGGTCCTTTTTTGCAGTAAGACATCTAACTTTCTGATTTCTAGACAGGTAAATTTGTGGAAAATAATCCAATGGGGAACTTGTCGGTTTATCCATTAGCTGTAGCTTCAACAGGCCAGAAAACATCGACTGTGGATCTTTCCACCTGAATGACTGCGCAACTGTGTTTTTATGGTATATTTATTGTATGGGTATATATAATTTTTTGTTCTTAAATATAATAACACAAAGTTGCGAATGCTCTAGATGAGTGTGAGGAGTGTGACTACTGTCCTGATCGAGCTCTGTCTACTGCCCTACATGACTGGATGGAGGAACTCAACCAACCACTGCAAGCAGGTGAGAAACATTTTGATTTGGTGCTCTGCTTGTACCTGCGTTTGTTGATATTAAACTGAATTTCAACACTTCAGCTGCTCAGTTACTTACATAATCTAAGAATGGATTACTCAAAAATTGTGAACCAAAAGATTCTTCTTCATTCATTGTGTTAAAGCCTGTATTCAAAAACTTAAATCCAGCTGGTGGCACTTCTGCAGCTTTGAAATATCATAACAAAGAAATAACTGCTCTCAAGTATGCCCCAATCTCGGCCCTGATGGACCCACTATACAACCTTGCAAAACCTGAATTTTGCGTCTTTGTATGGAAATCAACACATTAGATCAAAGACAGGAAAAGTGAAAAATATGGGACCTATAGCTGCCTTATTTCAGTGCACAGTTGGCTGAAAACAATCAAATATTTGTTTTGTATTTGTGTATAAAAACATAATCTATGCCTGTTTGATTACAGGTCGCCAGAGCACACGAGCTGACCAACGTACCTCTGCTCCGCCATCTCGTTGCAAAACTCCTGACAGATCTGATTGCCCATCCACATTCAGGGGGAGTCCTGCTGTGGCCAAGCTCCCTGTTTTCCCTCTCAACTCCAGCTCACCTCCATCATCACCCACTAAAGTAAAGGAGGAGAGGGAGGGGCGAGATGGGGAGAGGAAGAGGTTAAATCCGCCAAGTCAGGCCAATTACCAGGCTCCACCTTCAGGTGGAAGCCGGGGACAGAAGACCCAGGGCCGGGTAATCTGCAGTGGTAAGGGCCTATTAAGTGAGTCCCAGGTCCGACTGCTGGTTGGGCTTCACTATCTTCCCCATGAACATGGCCCATCTGCCCAGAAACTTCTACAGGATCTGACCTGGCTCAAATCAAACTGCCACCTGGTCAGTGCTAACACCAAGAAGACACCGCCTCAGAAGGTTTGTGATGGGTTTTTAATTTATCTGTATGTCTCTTTTACAGTGTCTTTTTCTGAACTTGTACTAATTATATCTTGCAGCACATACATATGTGAATGTAAGGGAAGGCATCATATTTACAATAGCAGTGACCTCATGACCTTGTGTACATGTGTGCATGTCCTCAGGTTGATGAGTGGCGTGGTCGGGCCTCCAGGTTCCTGTCTCTGTGTGAAGACATAGCACAGCTTCACTGCAGCGTGGTGGGCGGAGCCAATAGGGCTGTACTCTATGACCTTTACCCTTATGTGTGGGACCTGAGGAACACAGCTCTGATGGCGAAGGCTTTCATATGCTGGCTGGGTACGGACATAGAGACATGAGAGCAGGAAAAAAACTGCAGTACAGTGTAGTGTCATCCAGTTTACTCTACTGTACTACTGTATAATGTATACTATAGTCATACTGTTACTAAGTTGTACTATGTCATACTTTGACTATACCATGCCAATCTCCAATACGTCCTACAGCACATTATGGTGCACTGTACATTACTTAGACTATGTTAGTTTTTCCCATACTATGCCATACTATACCCTATATTATATTGCATTGTATTATTATTGTTTTTTTATTTGTGATTACCTTAATTTTTTTCATTTGTCTTTTTACATTTATCAGTTTGAATTTTTTATGGCCTGTGTTTCATTTTTGCTGTAAAGCACTTTGGGATTTGTGTCTGTGAAAAGTTCTATAAATACTTATATAGTATGCAAGTACTCTGCCATGCTATGCAACCCTATTCTTAACCTGTAATATAATCCATAACAGCATATACCGATACTATACTATACAACTCAATGATATTTTTCTAGTACTTTCGTTAATTGTAATATAATATTGAATTATAGTATTGTGTCATATAGCTAGGGGCATAGGGTAGTTAAAAAGGCTGTGCAGGTTAGTGTGGTGTTGCTGTCTCATTGTGAGTACTCAGTTGCCTCACCCTCTAACTTCCTTGCTCAGATGGACGAGTGTTGAGTGACAGCTCTACTCTGGGCTCCTGGAGGAACTGCTTCCATTGTGAGTACACGGGACCTTTAAATTGATTGTCTATCTATGTCTGAAATAACAAACTATGAGGATCCTCGACTGCACAAACCATTCTTACTTAAGTAAATTTATCCTGACAAGTTGACGCTCAACTCTCAGTCATTATTTCTCACCACTTTCTCAATGGAGCTCAGTAACTAATGGTGCAGTGAGGACTAAACCACCAGTTGTGCATCAAATATTTATGGCAGTGGTATAAAAACAGCAAAACGTCAGCCAGCAGAAGTTTTATTGCTATAGAACACTGAACTTTAGTTTTGGCAGGAATGTTTAAAGCACTTGTCACAAAGATAATATTCTTTGTCTGCTGGTAATAACCACATGATATCGCCACCCTGGCATTTAATCCTTGTCCATGGTAGGGTGTGGCAAGACCACAGGGGCAGACCTACTGGGAGTGGAGTCAGAGCCATGGGTATTCAAAGGGGGTGTGTCTGGGGAGGTCCAGGTAAGGCATGTGTTTGCATTTTATTTTTCTTTCTCCAGTGATTCAGATCTTTCCCATTTTTTGGCGTGTACGTGTAAACACTTGTATTCTTAATGTCTTCCCCTTATTTGACTTAGCAGCTTTAGAACTGCATTTACATATGTGTGTTGATCTGTGTGTTTGTGTGGTGCATAGATGCTGCTCCCCATAGGCAGTAGCAGTGAACTCTTTAGTCATCCTCCTCCTCTCTTCCCTACCTCTCGTCTCTACAACATCAGGCCCTACCACAGCAAGGATAAGGTGTGCACTCACACCCAGACACATTAATACGCCACACAAAATGCCAGGATAATTCATTAAATAACATGGGAGTCAAAGTACTTCCTTCAAGAGGCAGCAAGTAAGATGATATTTGTGAAAGTTTATACAGTTACAGTTCAGGAAGGTGCAGATTTTAATTTTTATTGAAACACCCTGGAAGCAAACCAGGAAGGAGGAATATTTTTAAATCACACCAGTGCACCAACATGCTGCCAAATTTGAGAGGCTTCAAATGGACCTGATTGTTCAGTCACCTGTAACTTTTTAGCTCAATGTATACCTACAACCATTTCACATATGAATACTAAAAGATAGTTAATTGTGTGTGTAGGTGGAATTGTATCGGATGGTCCGCCAACTTCACCTGAGGACTCAGGGTGGCCAAGAGTCCAGTATGGCTCACCCAGATATTATAGGAGACAGGTATATATTTTAATGAGTAAAGAAAAAGGGAAATAAATCCTCTCTGAAAGCATTCACACAAGAGGTAGCTGTAGTCACATTTTCCTGATAATCATGTTTTTCCTTTCTATAGATGTCTCGGCCCGTGCCTGGCATTGTGCCCTGAGTACAGCTTCATCCTGGAGGATGAGCTTGGTGTGTGTGGCTGCGTTCTGGGCATCTTGGATGTTCGTTCCTTTGCTAAGCGGTGCCAGGCCACCTGGATCCCCGCCATGAAGGACAAATACCCCCCGAAGGGAGGCAACACACACCCGAACACACAGGTGAATAAGACAAGGGGAAGGAGCTAAGAAGACCTTAAACATTCCCAATTTATTCAGATAGCTCCTCCCACTCTCAGCACTACAGGAGTTTAACTATTTTACTGACAGACACTCATACGTGATACACATAAAATTACAAAACGTGTAGACATATCAGTGCCTGTTGTCACACCATCTGGAACCCTCTGTGATGGATTAACAACCCACTGGGAGGAAGGTGGTGCACACAGATAAAAAAATAAAAATAAAAAAAATAAAAAGCCAGACACACACACAAACCGTATTGTTCCAAGTACCCTCATGAATTTGTATCACTTTATATTACAGCTGTATATGTATGGCTGTTGAAAATCGGAAGAAGTCACACATTTGGTTGTACTGTTGCTTTAACAATTTGTTCAGTATTCTCAGAACCGGTGGTGAGCAACACACCCAGTCACTCTCTGACATCTGTGCAGGTTTTACGTGTGCACTCTGTGCATCATGCTGACAGCACCCCTTCTAATTCACATTGCAGCCATAGGTACACAAGTTGAAAAGTCCAAAACGTGCATTTGAATTGGCATTTGTTCAGCCTGTACTGCACATTTCATAATATTTGAAGACATAAATACAATATGCTTGTGTTATTATTATATGTGGTTATGTCTGCATTTACAAAATAAGAAATGATACAGCAGACACTCTGTTGATGTTACAAGGGTTTGATTGTATGAATGTTTGGAAAAGGTTTGCATATCACTATTAATGTGAGGTTGCAGGTCTGATGAGTTTGAAAGGTGCAATTTTTAAAGTATGGGTCTTTAGTATTGGTACTGGCAGCTAAAGGAAGCTACAACATAGAAACATTTTTCATAAATGTCACATCACACAATCAAAGTATATTTAGCAGGATCTTTATTTATCCTTACCAGCATATTTTGACGCTCTGGTGTCTCTGCCCTCGTCCGTTTAGGACTTGATCCAGCTGATGGAGGAGGACCAGGGCGAGTACCCAGACTCCCTCCTCTATCACTTCCCCTCTCAACTGCGACTGGATGCCCTGCCAGAGCTGGTGGACATCAGCGTCAGCCGGACCCTGCTCACTGCCCTACTCAATGCACTCAAGGCAAACGGTAAAGACTGAGTGTTGAACTATTGTATGGAAGTATGAATGTATTCTGTACTTAAAAAAAGTTCACTATGTGTGAAGGACTGTGCACTCAATGGCACAAGGCTATAAGGAGGGTTGAAGAAGTGTCACAAAAATGCTCTATATAATCCATTGGGCAGGACTCCATAGAGATTTTTGAAGCAGTAAATTCAGTACTTGTATAATATAAATGAACCTCCTACTTGATGAAAACAAGCATATAGTATATTTTTATCTGTAGTAAAAGGACAAGATCACCACGTATTTTATGACCCCCTCTCTCTTGTGTGTGTGTGTGTGTAGGATCTCAGGGTGTGTTCTGTGAAGTGCAGCCAACAGACCGTCAGAGGCTGGAGTTCTTGACAAAACTGGGTTTTCTGGAAATCCTCAGAGGAGAAGCCAGGAGCAGAGAGGGAGTAGTACTCGGGAGGCTGCTCTGAACACAAACGGCCCGCACAGATACACACAGACACATACAGTCACACACACACAGATCTCTAGACTCATGGAACAACACCATGTACTAGATACACACGGCCACTTACATACACAGAAAGAAGAAAAATATGAAAATCAATTTTCTCCATGAGGAAAGTAAAATCAAGGTGGAGGAACAGCTCTGGATCTTGGGTTGCTTTGCGTCTTAGTGGCAGTAATGGAAATCAACCCAGAGATTTTGGAGGGATTTACAAAAAATAAAATAAGCCTGGGAGTGAAAACTTCAGCAGCACTGCGCTAATCTGTCCCGGTTCTACCCCTGGTTTAGGATTACAAGATTTAGTCGAGTTTCAAAGAAGTCTGTTACAGAACAGGTTGTTGAGGGAGCAGAGTGATAAATCACAGCAGCAACAAAGTTAGAACAATCAACTGAACTTTTGAAGTGGCTATTATAAATATCTTTATTAAGAAAAGATCGTGTGATTACCTGTATGTGAATCATAGTGACAGAGAGACACAGCTTTAAATGGTTCAGTTCTTACAGAGCTGCAACTTTCAGCATTGTTTTGTTTTTTTTCTTTCCCACAACTTTCCCTCGCTCATCAGGACTGCTCCCCAGTTGCAGCAGGCATCTATTTTTCCTTTCCCTCTTCACCTCCACAAAGAGGGGCACACTAGTCTCGCTTTTGGCCATATGCAGTATGCTACTTGCAGTTACTATGTGATTGCCACACGGTCAGTGGAGACATTTTTGTTTTGTACAGATTAAGTAAATGAGATCTGAATTATTACTTAGTGAGCTTTAGGATTACAGGTAGTTCCAAGGACAGGGCCAGACTATCTAATTCACCCAATTCCCTTTGTGCTAAACTCAGCTACATTGTTAGCATAGAAATGTGAGAATGGCAACAATCTCGACATTTTACTTTTCCAAAATGACAAAAGATCATTTATTCTTGAAAATTACCACAGTTAAGCTGCTCTGGTCAATCTTGTGCTCTGCTCCCTCTGCTTTGTAAAAAGGATAGTTTATTTCTTAAATGTTTTTGGGTTTTTTTTTTTAGCTCCTGGTGAAGTAGTCTGCCCACACAGGGAGAGAACCAGGCACAGCGTCACTGTTTACACCTGTTTAGTTTAGATGAATGTTTACATGCATGAAGAACAAAACATTATGTGGCTGTTTACAAAGTAGGATCACATGTGCTTACACTGACACTGGAAAACACACTTAATTTCAACAGAACAGATGTTATTATATTGGGCTTTTTTCAACCATCATAGTTTGAAGCCTTTGGAGAAAACATAACAGAGCGAATGCACGCTGGAATTCATCAGAAACATACACAAACAAAAAAACAACATCCCAAAACTCATCAAGAGAATCATGTGCATGAGAACAATCATTCGGACTGATAAGGTATACAAAGCACACACCCAAAGATGGACGTACAATAAACACGCTTATCTGATGTATCTGTTTACACTTGATTCCTTTGAATATAATAGATACCTCTTCCTCATTCCACAGCATTTACACTGTTGCTCAACATCAGAACATCACTGGTGTGTACATGTGATGTGTGGGTATGATTTATATGAAGGGTATGTTGGTTTGAGTGTGTGCCAGATAAAATATGTCAACTTAGACAGCTCTGTCATTTTGCCTTTATTCTCAACCGAACAAAAACAGACAATTATACATAGACACACACATACACAGACACACAATCATGCTAAAAAAGCACAACAGCACTCACAATCAGATTCAACTGAAAGTATGTAGAACTACGAATGTTCATTTTTTTGTAATGCAGCTTAAAAAAAGACACTTTGTGCAAGTATCTATATTTCTACTTTTGATTTTTCTTTTTTTATTATTATGCTCGATCAATCACAGGCTGAAAGGCACTTTTGTATGTTTTGTTACGTTACCAACCTCATTTCTGTTGTCTGTGAGATAGTTCATGAAAAAAGAGTTTAGTCCCAGAACTGAAAATAATGTAGAAAAAAATATCTGAGATAGAAATGCATGAAGTAAAGACACTTAGGAGAAGATATCAATGTTTGTCAAAGAAGGTTCTCACTTTTTTTTATAGTACACCTCATGATGTATGGTGTAACCTAAAATTGTGTGTGATTGTGGGCATGTGTGTGTTTGGCAATAGAAATAGTGATATGTATGTGAACTACACAGGCAACATACAGCACTGTGAAAAAAGACAAAAATGAAGAGACTCTTAATAGTAATAATGATGAAGATGATGACAATTCTAAAGGTTGCCTTCAAACTCCAGGCCCATGTAGCTGACCACTCTGTCCATTTCAGAAACACATTACTTGTCGACTGCGTGTGCTCATTGTGTCCTTGTCTGCCTGCAATGAGGAACTTGTACAGTTTGTTTTTACAGTACAGTGCTATGTTTTATGTCTATGCAGGGTAATGAAGGGGTTAAGATATTTACTGTAGAATTCATTGTGTTTTTATTGATAACAGTAAGACTGTCATTTTAACAATGATTTTATGGAACTGACTTGTTGATTTAATGCTGATTAAAATATCTTTTCTTTCCCTTTAACATTGTTGTTTTGTTTTTGTTCTTGTTTTTTTTTTTTGTCTTTTTTGTGTATCATGGTGAAAAATTCAATTAAATACAGTCAGGAGAGTCCGGTCAAACAAGACAACACAACAACTTTTAAGATACCTCATGAAGTTTTATTGTTTGAAATTTCATTTCACTTTTTTGAAAAAAATCTGAAAGATTCAGAACAGAGAGGAAGGTGAGTAAAACATTGTTTGTCTGAGATTCCATTTATAAAATGTTTATAATCGAAATACGTTGTGTCCCTCATTCAACAAATAGTGATATAGTACAGTACTGTGTGTGTGTCCCAGCACTACACATCAGTGCTTTCTGTCTCTGTAGCGTTCCCAGCTGTCCATTGGCTGCGAGAGCGCAAGTTGTGTTCAGGAGCCATAACTTGACCAATAGGAATGCGGTATGCTGCTAAACTGCCGGTCAGCAGCAGCATTAGTGTGGCTGTCAGGGTAGCAGCCAAACTGCATGCTGGAAGACCCACCTAGGCAAAAAGAGGAAGTGGGAAAGAGAGAGAGGTTTAAAATAAATCAATTAATTCAATAATAATGGCAGCTGTGATGGCTGAATGAAGCAGAATGAACAAAAGTTTACCAGATTATATGGCCCTCATAAATGAACTGTGCATGAATGACTAGACATTATTTGCTCATTACAGGGAATCCTGTACCTCCATGAAAATGGGAAGGACAAATACATATGGAATAGCAGCAGGTGTTATCTTCTCTTTTGGTTACTTGAGTATACAGAAGAACCAACAAAATAAAATTGATCTCTCGAGAGATCAATAGCACAAGAGCCTGACTGCCTATTATGTGAAACTGTTTGTTTACAAATTTAATTAAACACCAATAAACAATGGTCTCTGGTTTCGTTTTGCCTATTTACTCTACATAAAGACATCAGTAACTTGACATACATGTACTGCAGCAATTTATTTTGCATTTCAACTGGACATCACTGTTGACTTTGATTACAAGTGCAGCTTTAATCTCAAAAACTCATCATCCATATCCTCTCCAGTTCAACAAATAGATATACAGGACTGTCCTACAGAGTTCATTAAATGAAAGAAAAACTGAAACTAAAGATGAATGTGCTGCAGTTTCATATACGTATGCCTTGCAGTGTGTGTACTTACAGTTCCCAGCAAATTGGATAGAGCGATGTCAGCATATGCAGAGAGGAAGGCTGCAGAGAGAAGAAAAGAGATTTAGGCTAAATATATATTCCAGTCTCACTCTGTATCTTTCCTCAGGTTGCTGATATTTAAAGAGAGGTTTGCTGCAGTTGGCCTGCTAAGTAAATGCAATGAATGCTCTAATTTAGACCAATTTTTTGCAGATTAGCTGTCTGTCAAACTGATCAGAGCTAATATCAGATGTAATTTTGTAAATTTGTCAGAGGTAGAGTAGATGACTTTAATCAGACTTGAACTTTGCCCCTACAACTATAGCTATTTAACTGTAAAAAAAATTAAAGAAAAATAAAACAAGCTGATAGATACAAAGACGTATAAAGAAAGGGATATGCTCTCCTGTAACTGTTTGTAGAAAGCCAGCTGAGTTTAACAGAAAGAAAGACATCAGAAATGTGCCCATATTCCTCCCTTTTTACACAAAAGAATCTGTTCCTCCTTTCAAAGGGAATGATTCAGCAAAAGAGTGAGTACAGTATTCACCAAGAGGGACAGCAATGCAATAAGTGGGTATCTCAGAGAGCGCAGGCAAAATAATTGAAGTCACAACACGATGCATTACATAGTCTGCAAAGCAAAATATCTCAGAATTTCCGTCCCCAGAATGTACACAAGAATAAAGTATGATGCAACTGTAGAGGAAATCTTTAGGCTGAAGGTGAAAAGACTTCAAAGGGTATAGGGCTTCCTTTCCTTCCTGTCAAGTGACATTATACATAAATGTAAAGCAGATATTATATATATAAAAAATGCATGTACAAATTATGATCATATCGTTAGTATTAGTAATTGATTCTGTTTCTTCAGTCTAAGACCATTGAAGAAACATTATGCATTGTTATTGTCCAGCTACTGTTTGTGGGTGTGCTCTTGTGTGTTTCTGTTACCACTGACGATGGCCAAGAGATGTGTCCTCCAGCTGAAGGTGAAGAAGAGTCCTCCAACTGCCATGCAGCCCAGAGCTCCATTAAAGCCTGACAGGCCTGAATATAGAGAATCATGACGCACCGCCATGGATAGACCTGCCAAACACACACACACAATGTTTGCACTACCAGAATAATCCATATGGTGGTGGTAGACACATGCAGTTGTATTCTCCAGCTTCATTGCTGTATTTACTTTGTGCGCGAAATCTAATAAGCTTGAAATTTTGATTCATTGTGCTTTTCTATCACCGTATTTTAACACAGGGGAAATACAAAAATCTAGTCTAACATATGGAGGATGCTGCTAATAACTATTTTGAACTGTCAGAACTAAACTGTTCAGCATACTTACTAAGTTGTTTGTCTAACCGGCTCCTTTCGCATCTCTCTCTTTAGTCCCCCTTCTGCAAAGCACGGCTGGCCTGACAGAATGCTATGTGTCTATCTCATTGTCAAATTGTATGTATATAAAAAAAAAACAAAAAAAACAAAACAAGGTATATAGCTCATGTGACTAGGTGAAGACGTGTATAGCATCAAATAGCTATATTTCAATCTTTATACATGCGTATATATACATATCTGTATGTAAATATACAATACAAAACAAAAAAGAACGCACATTCCGGAAGTCATGGGGTGCCTGGCAACCTTTGCAGGAGGGCTGAAACGTAGTTGGTAGATGTACTAGCCTCGGTTAGCTTCAGCTCCCGCAGTTAGCCTCGGTTATCTTCAGCTCCCGCAGTTAGCCTCGGTTAGCTTCAGCTCCCGCAGTTAGCCTCGGTTAGCTTCAGCTCCTACAGTTCGCCTCGGTTAGCTTCCGCTCCCGCAGTTAGCCTCGGTTATCTTCAGCTCCCGCAGTTAGCCTCGGTTAGCTTCAGCTCCTACAGTTAGCCTTGCCAATTCAGCTATTTTAAGAGTTAAAAAGAATTTACTTTTTTTTATTAGCTTTAGTTTTAATTTAACATTACACCCCTTATGTTACAAAATATTCTAATAAAGGCTTGGCATGAGAAGAGTATCCAATGATGGCTAATTGATTGTTAATTATCTTCCTCTTTGTTAGCAATATACACTAATACAACAATGAGAAATTTCACATATTTGGATGCTGATAAATCTTTTTATAAGTGAATGGATCCAAGCCTTCGAGGCTGATGTATATCCGACGACAGCGCCTCTCGTCTTACCGCCTGTATCCTCTTCTCTCGCTTATTTTATTTATTTTCTTTCTTTTTTTTACTGTTCGGCAGCTTATGAAAACTTAGATCGGTGTTCTAAAAAGCCAGCAGTTTTGGCGCATTTGTGTTTACTGGCACACGGAGAGCGACTATCGACACCTTCACACAATACAAAGTCAATGATTTCCCCTCTGGTGTGGTTTAAATTCACTGTCTGCAGGAAAGACATCGATGACAAAGATAAATGTTGACTGTCTAAAAAAGTAAAGTAATTGTTCATTATTAAATGAAATGTCTTATTTCCTCGTGTATATTTGCAATTGCTCTTGAAAATGTTTTATCCGATTAATCGATGGAATTTTCAGTAGAATATTCGATAGTAACAGCCCCACTTTGCAGTATAAGCCCCAAGGCATGCAGCTGTACGCAGAGGCCTTTGTCTTTCTGCCCCACCCAGGTTAATAATGATCCTGCCACCACTCAGCTAGAGAGAAGATTGCCTGTAACCATACTTACAAGTTATCTGTGTACCACCAAGAACACTTTACCAATAAGTGTTTACTTTTTTTTTTTTTTTAATAATACTGTTCTTATTATAATGCTGATGTCTGACTGTGGAAAAGAGCGAGCCACTAAACCAATGATTCTTTGCTCTAGCTATGTATTATTTACACATGTGCAGACAACTGAATGCACTCTTGGACCCTCCTTTGTTCATGAATCTGTCTGCATTCACACATGAACACGTTTCCCCTTTGGTGACTATCATGTATTTTCATTGAGAAATGAATTTAATTTCCCAGAATACATCCCCTGTCACATGTTATTGCTGTGGCTTTTCCACCCAGCCTCATCGTGGTATTAATACAGATTTTTCCAAAGAGATCATCTGCAGTAACGTAAATTTTGTATATAAACGGTGCTCAACATGCTCAGGCTGCGCTATGATTGATTTCCTTATTACCAGGCACTGAGGGCTGCAGTTTAGCAGTCTGGTCCTGAAGCACTGACCACACCCCAGTTCTGCTGCCTCTCTATGTGTGTGCAGGGCTGTGTGTCTCATCCAGTCCCATCTTTCTGTTCTCCGTTTGTTTTCCCTGTCTAGCATTCGGCCTTAAAACTCCTCCAGCTGCATCCACAATCATCTTGTCTCTTCTCCATCCCACACCTCATTATTTTCCTCTCCATCTCTCTGTTCTTCAGTCTCACTATTTCCCTTTCTTTCTCCCTCACAGCACTTGCCTTGTTCCTTTCTTTATTTCCCCACTCTCTTCATCACAATCCTCTCGTGCCCTTGTTCCCTCCCTACTCCAGGGTGTTATTAAAGGCTAATGGCAATGTAGGAAAAAGGCATCAGAGGGCATTAAAATTTCTGCTGTGTTTGTACATATGTATGTGTGTGTGACTCATTCTCAGTGTGATGTTGTCTATGCTAATGGTATCAGTCAGAGAGCTTTTATCATGAACTGTCTCTCCTCTCCTCCCCTCTCTCTCCTCCCCTCTCTCTCCTCTCCTCCACTTCCTGCCTGCATCACAGCACAATGACTGGCCGCAGACTATATGCAGGAGAGTGTCATAGATGGGAATGAAAAACTGAAATGAATTGGACATAAATTCTTTCCAATGGTGCTAATGGTGGATTTTGCTCTTCATTCAGCTGGGGAATCCATCAAGTCCCATCTGACACTTGCAAGGGGTAAACAGTTCATGGATATAACAGAAGGGACAGCTGAACAGCCTCATTTCAAATACTACATTGCTCTTTTATCTTCTTTGGTGAATGCTTCCACTACTTCTCAGATATTTGCATTTTAAATTATTATTTTATCCTGCTATGATTTTAGGGTTTGGTTTATGGTTAGGGATGCAAATGGTTGTCATTCCAGCACTGTCATTCCGTCATAGTTTGTTGGAGACAGACTGATAAATCGCCATAGCCATACTTTGCTCCTACTACTGCATGACTAACTTTCTAAAGACACAGTCCTAAGTTTCAGTTCAGTCATTTATAGTAAATTCTCATTCATTCCCTGGACTACATACAAATAGCTTCTCTTCAAGCTTTGGGGCTAAATCAAACATATGGCTTTGAAAATAACTCCAATAACAAAAAGAAAGTTAGAACTCATTATGATATTGCCGTGTACTATAGGTTATAAATAAACTGCCCCCAGGTGCTGTGGATAATTGAGAGCCCACTTCTGTTTGTCAAACAAGAGATGGCAGGTTTAAGATTTTTACTTGAAAAACTTTGAGGGGTTTCTCACTGTCAATATAGAGATTTAAAGACTGAGCAGTGAACCCCAGCTGACTTCTACAAGTGCCTCACTGTCCTGATTCTGCTCCCACTTTGAAGTATTTCTACAATTACTCCCCTACAATATGAGCACAGCAGAATGTAGAGGCTCTGGCCTACATACAGCCCATGATCCTTTCCCCTGGAAACCCCTTATGGGAAAAGTTTACACCACAGAGCTTTGAGTGACAGCTCTAAATATGGCCTTACTCTGCCTGTCCCAGGACAACTTCACATCTTTTCACTCTCATTCTGACCCATACATCTCTATAGCGCTGTCATCTCACCCCTTCTCACAGACAGAGCAGCTATTGTTTGATTACTCATACAGATTTCTTCTGCCTGTCATCAGGATGCCACACATATCAACATTCGCTGTCAGCTTTCTTTTTGAATCTCACCTCAGCTTTTTCCTTATAAAAGACTAAGCATATAACAGCCTGAAAAGGTGGGGAGGAATGTGGCACTTCAGTAGATTGCTATTGTGAAGTGGTGAATGAATGGCTACAGCGAGGAAGAAAATGGAAATCGATGTCAGCGAAAATTCCATGAATGTTGGTATAAAAAATTGTGAAAAAAAATAAAGCAACTAAGATAATGATCATAAAGGTAATCATAACACATGAAGAGGATGGTGATAATTCTGTTTACAAAAGGGGTTCTGATGATATGATTAAATTGGCACCCCAATGAACAGGTTTATGATATTCTGTTCAAGTATCGTGTCCTGTTTCAAAGTGAGAGGCTTGTAATAAGGTCTTAAATACATAATTTGTTAAAATGAGTAGTAATTGGAAAAAGAAAAAAATAAAAGAATAGAATTGCTCTGGTATTGTCGGGGGAAGCAGTTAACACCATCATCATTTTGAATTATTGCGCATAAAAAGAATAAAACTGTGTTTCATCATGACATTTGGAGTTGGTTAAATGTCTAAATTCTGCCGATCAGTAATACTCTAATTAGAGGGCCTTGCACACCATAGCAGCATGTGGAGAAATCCAAAGCTGGATGGAAATGCCGTTCTTGGTTATGGTTGCTAAAATATGACCAGACAATGAAGGATCAAAGGTGATAGTAATAAATTCTGGTCATCAAGTATGGTGATATTGATGACAGCACACACACACACACACATATACACTTCTTCCTGAAAACAAAATAGGAGCTTTATACTTTCACAGACATCAGAGATTGATGCAAGTGAAAATAAAGATGACAGGAGTTTTGAAGGATGTTAAAATGAGGGGGTTTATGAATCTGGAATGAGGGGATAAAAAGGAGTGTTGATGTGGAGAAAAGAGGAAAAACAGAGCCAGGGGTTGAACTGTTGTCTGAGAGATTCTAAACGCACAGACACACATTTTCAGATCTCTGAACAAATTTGGGAGTCCTCTTTTCTTCTCTTTCTGTTGCATTTAATATCACTTGCACTTTGTTAATTTTCTCTTGGGTACTGCTATTTTTCTTCTTTTTTCTCTCACTAAATTTACAGCTCCTTCTTTCTCTGCTCCTCAGCTCTGCATCCCATTTCTCCCCTGTCCATCTCTCGCTGACACTTTCTCCCACCCCCCCGGTTCTCTGTCAGACAGTGTACTGTGTACTGCAGCTTCATTTTTTTCTCTATGTGGTTGTGTGTTTGTGCTTTTGCATTTATTCAGGGCAGCTGTTCACCAACTACATGCGAAAAGATTCTTCATGCGTCAAATGTCCATATCCCTCCTTCACCACAACCATGGTGATAATTCACTATTTTTTAATCACATTCTTCCAGTGCCTCACAAAAACAAATACGTGTACATCAAATTCCTCATTCCATTTTAGATTTTAAGGCTGAGATGGATTAAGTTGGCTTCTCAACACCTGCCTATCCACTTAGGTTAAAACTTAACTTAGCCTCCTCTTATCCTAAATACACAACCTAATCTCTAACCATTCAACCAGATACAAGGCGAATCTACTTATGTACTTATATACTCCTATGTAATAAGAGTTACTGTAGTTTGTAGCACGTTTTTTACTGAGAAGAGTCAAAAAACTGTGTGGTAGAACCTGAAACGACCCCATCCAGTTCAGCGGCAGTGCTGACGGATGTTTGTGTTCATACTTTTTGGACAATGATGGAGGTCTGTGGCAAAGAAAAATTGTCTTTATCAGACATTATGGCTTGAATTCATGTTTCATTTTGATCTTTTTATTGGATTTGTTGACACAAATAAAATAGATAACATCACTCAACCTATTCTTCAGAACCTCAGAAACTTCATTTGAAAATTCAACGATTCAAGCCACATGAGTCCCGAGCAGTTGGGGAAGTGATTTATCACTTAGCCCTCTTCACTGAAAAGTGTTAAAGAGAGAAACAGCTGCATTTTAATTCAGGCACCTTGAAGACCGAGGCATCCAAATGAAAGAAATGAAAGATGGGTGAGTTTTTCAACCTTGCTGAATGCTACACATTACTTAATTCAAATTAGGTCACCAGGCAAAACATGAAAAAACAGGGTCAAGGGAAGAAAATTATGGTGACCATAATTGTTTGTGTGTGTGCTTGTTTGCGGTGTTACTCTTGAGCATGTAGTTGTAATGCACCAGCACACTCTTTGCTCTCGGTTGTATTGCCGACACATTACAGGCACATCTCTTTGATCACCATCTTGTCATGCTGTTGTTTTTATTGCTGTGGCATGTGTTCTGGTGTTTGTCTGTGTGTGTGTGTGTGTGTGTGTGTGTGTATATGTGAGTGTGTGCATGGCTGCCACTGCATGCATTGATCCATTGTTTGTGTGTGTGAATGTATGAATTGACTCCTTTGTCAAAGTACAGTATGAGTCTACCAACAAATGAGCACACCCACACACAAACACACCCTCTCTAACGAGTTTCAGGACACTATAGTATTAGCAGACGGAACCAGGAAGGTTTAAACTTCCAGTGATTCCCCATTTCAATGAGGCAGATGTAAAAGGCATATTTAACAACAGGGCTGTCTGTTTGAAAATAACCAAGTGGTTATCAGCATTACCGGTTGCTGTCTTTCTTAAGTGTTGTGTTAACATTTTGTCTGATTGCCAGACTGATTGATACAACTTGCCTGATCTTAATCTCAGTAAAACATAGTATAGTAGCAGAAGTCGCCGTGCAGACAGCTGAGCTTGCATCTTTTCGAGGTCCTTACTGGTAGGTCAGTAAATCAAATGTCTATTCTGTCACCTAACACAAAAGTTTATCGTGCTGCATTATGCTAATGGAACAGGTATGATGAGTTTGGCAACTATGAATGCAGGAGAGATCTGCAAGGGAGGCCAGATAACCTCAGTTGACAAAAAGACAATTCTTTAAACGGACCTGCGTGACAAGTTTGCAGTAACTGCTTGTGTCTGTTTACCGTGGCAGTCTTAAACTTAATCTTAAATACAATTAAACATTTTTTAAATGAAACAACTGATATGCGCCATGCATGAACAATGAAACTCACCAGCCAAAGTGCCAACGGCTGATCCTAGCAGAGCATGGAGAGCCATGAGGGGGGAGTAGAGCAGGAGAGCTCCCAGGATAAGTAAGGAGGGACCCAAGGCACCGCAAGCAAAGATCTGGCCCACACCCAGGGGGATGCCACGCATCACCTATAAGGTGATATAAGGAAATGACGCGACATGATGCAATGACACGATACAATGATACAAAAATAGGTTACAATGCAATACAAAATGTTAGGATTTGATGGACCATGTGAGCATTTCATAGGTCAACAGCATTCAACATATGGCACCACTCACAGACAATACATTACTGAATCTGTCCATCTCAAAATCCGTCTAGAGACAATGGCCTGTATAGCTCATACTGTGTCCTGCCTCTTAATAAACAATTCCTATTGTAGGCTAAAAATAGGCAAGCCCACATTTTAAATGTACTCAGAAGTTATTATTCTAAACCTGCATAGCCTATCACATGCACTTTAAGCCTTTAGAAAACACCTGTCCTGTAGCCTGGAGCATAGTCAGCACCGGCTGTCCAAGTTAGCCTGTTATCTATAGCAACATGAACACAATTATAGGAACGTGGATCACTGACTGTCCTGCAGTCAGTGATCCACGTTCCACATTCCACTTGTTAGAGAGAGTGTGTTTGTGTGTGGGTGTGCTCATTTGTAGACGCCGTGAAAAGGACTGGAGAGGTCACTCTGCCCTGGCTGGGTTGAGAGTGGCTGTTCTTGACTTTTAGATGCTGCGTATGTCGAAAAATGTGGGTACCATTTAATGAGGAAAGGGTCAGTGCTCATCCTGATTGCACACATGATTGTATGATAAAACATACAAAATAATCCTGACACACACAGGATTCCCAATTGACAGTGAGAAGAGAGGAGTTTCCATGGCGACATGATGGGAGCACCTGCCTGTATTTACAAGCCATAAATGAGCTTCAGTCAGCCTATTGCTGCAACAATTTATACGTGCCTGTGTGATTCTGTGTGTACGTGTGCATGTGTGTGTGCATGCGTGCACATGTATATTTGCGTTCAGTGAGTCTAAACTGTCGTCGTAGTGCAGCCCGAGCACCATCCTCAGCACAGTAAAAGCTGAACACATTAAATATAAATAGAACTGACGTCAGCACCATCTCCAGAGAGAGCCATATAAAAGAGGAGCAGAAAAGAAAGGAGGAAATGGAGACGGGCAGAAGAAAAAGAAAGAAGAGAGAATGGAGAATGGAGAATTATAAGGGGTAGATAGTTTCCCCAAGGAAAATAGCAGAACAAACATGTTACTTCTAATCCTGTCCTTGAACATGTGGAGGTATAGTTGGTTATGGCAAACTGAACTATGAGAAAGGAGAGGAAAATAGAACAAAAAAAAAGTGAGATTATTGAAAAAGCAACTGAGGAAGTCAGAGGAGGAGGACGGAGATTTGCAAAGCAAAGTCTGGTAGAGCCTGGGAACAGGAGAGGCAGAGAGCTAAAAAGAAGGACGTCGAATTTTAAATATCCCAAGTAACAAATGAAAAGGGAATTTATATTATAAAATAGGCAACATTTAGAAGTCAGAGACAGCCAGGTGGAAGGAATATATGTAAATGCTTTGAAAAAAAAAAAAGAGCGATAGGTGGAGGGAGGAAAATTAAGGAGAGACTGAAATAGGTAGAGGTACGAGGAGAGAGAGGATGGATGGGCTGAAACTTCTGGAAAGTAATTATATTGCACGAGGTACACACTGTGCCACTAGGTGTGATGCTTGTTAAAGGAATCGTGTTTAAATCTTGGCTCGTTATTTAGGACACCTAACAGCACTGACGGGCTTTAGTCAGCGTAGCTAATCTTGTTAACGCAACTTCAAGGTTGGCAGCTCTACGTGTGTAGACATATATCATCCCTCTGCATCTTACTGTGCTTCTAAAACACACAAACCCTCCTGCTCTAAATGAGTGCAGCTAATTCAGTCACTCTTATTTATCAGATAATTTCACAGGTCTAGTGAGGAGTCCTCATTATTATATTTTAGGGGGATTTTTTTCTTGACAAAATAATGAAACAAGGTCATGCTGGGCAAAGAAGTTTTTTCTGCTACAGGAGAAGTGTTTAAAGTGTAAAGCGTCAGTCTTCCATTAAACTCCAATCCAAAAGTCTGCAGGTGGAAGGGAACCAAATTTCCAGAAAAATCTTTCTTCCTTTCATGCACCACATTTGTCATGTAAGTCTGAGCTCACTTGTCATTACAGTGCTAAATATTATATTCAAGCTAAGTCCACAGGAAGTGAACAAAATATTCTCAACAAACATCTCTAGACATTAGGCCCCACTGTCACCATGAGTTTCAATCACCAAGATCCTTAATTAAAACAGTTTAGGCTGATTATAATTTCCTAAGAAGGGCTCCATCAGTGACTGTTGCTAAGTAACTGGTGAGTCATAGCTGGCTGATCTTGCGTACTGTGCTCCTACCAGCTTCTTGCTCACACTAGAGACCAGGCTGTAACATGGCAGCTGCACAGAGGATAACTCTGGTATAACTCCGGCCTCGGTGCAGCCTGATGTCTGTCCACGCTTCATTGTATCCCATAACATGCAATGATTCCCTTTGAGGCTACTAAGCACTGCACCTGTTGTGCCTATCATGTGACTCGATGCGCTGCCTTCACTTTAAAATCACTGCAAATGTTACTGTGACAGATGTCCTCATGATGGCAGCTCTGTCTGTTCAAAGGAACAAAAAACGATGCAATAAAACAGAACCAAGGCTGCACTGCAAATAACAATTAACCACTGTTAAAAATGTCCAAGTTGCTGAATATTATGCAATTTCAGTGTGGTACTATTGTAAAAAAGTTGTATAATGTCTTTGTTTTTGTTTTGTTTTTTATCCTAAGTGAATATCAATGCAGAAATTACATAAAGATCCTTAATTACTTTTTGTATTATATAGACTAAGACGAATGGCGACTTTTGGTTCAAAAAGTTCCTCTCCTCTCCCTCCACTCCTCCATTTTTCTCTCTATCTTAAACCTGATTTAAAAATAGTTTATTTTTACTTTATTTAATGCTGCATTTATTTATTAGGGCAGGTAGGGTCATCCTGTGCAGGTTTCTGTGAAAGTTGTGTAGTCCTGTGAAGACCACAGGATATCAGACATTAGCTTCCCGTCACAGAATAGTTCAGATGCTTAATATCTCCACTTGCAGCACATCTTGGAATATTACTCTCCTCTAAGAAGATTGTCCAGACTCATGGCACCATTAAACTGTCAGTACATGTGGAAAGTGCACTGCATGTTAAGAAGAAGTTTGGCCTTGATCTGTGCATGGTTCCAACAATTCCAATGTATACCAGAGGTATGATAATGAAATCTTCCAAGTGCATATGCTGACACATCTGTGTGCATAGGGCACACTGTCCATGGCTCATTTTGAGTGGAGCATTAGTGGCATTAGCAATATCGGGATTGAAATACACATTTATTTACATTGTAATAATGCATTTCATATGGACTACGACTATGGACTTACTGTAGATCTACGAAAAATAATTCAACAGTTACAAAACCTACAAATATGCGTTTATGTACAAACATTTAATTAAAAGTTTAATTGCTTATTTACCTCTGTGGCCATAAGTTTGGTGCCATTGGATTCCAGTGTCCCTGGTGGCAGAGCCGGTAGGTGTGGAAAATATGGGTTGTCCTGGCCAGCACAAACGAGGTAGAGGATGATGATGATGTTGAAGGGAAACACAGCGACAGGCAAGTCCCAGCGGTCCAACACTGATGAGAGACCACTGAACAGAAAGACACTGAGAGAAAGGGAGGGGGACAAGAGCAGATGGACTGGTTATTGTGTTACATGTTAAGAAAAATGTTCACATTTCACTTGTTCAGGTATACATCCTGAATGCAGAGCCCAGCCAAAATGGCTGCCCTGTAGAATCTATTTTACAAGTGAAAAAAGAACTTGAGAAAATAAATAACTTTGCTTTCTTTTGCGTTCAGTCTTGAGTACGTGTTGATCAGCATCGGTTGCTCTGGATTTTGTTGACTTTTTCAAGCAGTCACTCCCAATCTCTGACACATACATCAGGTGGAATGATGAATTAAATTATATTTAATTAAATATGTTAAATTTTGACCAGAATCACTCATTTAAATGTAACACCAGTGCTGTGTGCGTGTGTGCGTATGTGTCTGTTCCTCACCATGTAGCTGATCCAAAACAGACAGGCAGCAGCAACCACCCATACCAGTCTCCAGCCGAGCTAAACACTCCCATCAAGAGGGACACTAACATGCCATTAAAGCCATAGAGACCTCCTGCCACCTCAGCACTGAACGCACACAAACACACACATACATATACACACACAATGATTTGTGTCACAGAGCTTTTTATGGACCCTTATGAAACTTAGTGTTCAGTTCTAATGAGAAAAAAAAAAAAACAACAAACGCCCCAGGGTCACACAAATATTCAACATGTAAGGCATAAAACTGTTCAGCTGCAATTATTTTTAAATGTTGAAAGGAAAAATGGTTATGTATTAGCATATGAAACTCTTTGTGGCATACATAGTGAGGCAGGAGTTGAAATAAGAGGTGGCCAGGGGGTGGGTGTGGCTAAACATTGGCCTATCTGTCATGGAGCTGTTATTGTCATGAATTTTAAACAGAGCACTCAATCAACTTCTGTTGAATGGTACCAGTAAGTTGCATTCGGCAGGTTTTTCAGTGAGGGTTTGATTGTTTAAAAGGAACATTTTTGTGTTGTGCACTTACATGTTGTTGCATATGTACATATAACCTTTTAGATTTTGTTACTCATGTCCCTCTACCTGTCCTGTCCCATGATAACAGCTGTTAGTGTAGAGACCAGTACACCCAGCGTTCCCAGCAGGCCTTGCCAGGGGGAAGCCCAATACAACGCAGCCAGAATGAGGGCACCAGTCAGTGGGTTGTTGGCTAGAGTCACCCTGGCCACCCCTCTCAGGGCCCACACCACCAGCTGCAGCACAAACAGCTTGTCTGAGGACAAAAAGAAAACACAGCCTGTGAAAAACAATCTCAGCAATTTCAGCATTTTTTTTTTTTTTTTTTTTTTAACAGATCTTGAAAAAGTGAAGCCAAGCAGACAAAGAGGCTTTTTTTTCAGTTGGATTTCTCGATGCTGGTTCAGGCTATTCTAACATTTCAGAATAATTTTTTTATGATTATCACAGTTTAACACATTTTTTAACGAAAGTGTTTGGGAAAGTTTCCTCTTTTCAAAAGGTAATTTCATCAGTCACATGCAGAGCAGACTTGATGAATTATGCATTTTTTCACACAAGTGTTTGGGAAAGTTTCCTCTTTTCAAAAGGTAACGTCATCAATCACTTGTAGAATAGACATGATGAATTATGCATTTTTTAGAAACACATTTTTTAGAAAGGTCACATCATTTAGTTCTTCAAGAACAGAAGTGAGACAGTGTTTCAGGATGTAGCACTGTGGAGTTTCTTCCTACCCTCCATGTATTCATCCAAATGTTTCATGTCTCCGGTGCACGACAGCAAAGTGTTCAACACACGCCGACTGAAGCTGGTACGGCTCCTCCTGGCCTCTTCCACGTCTGTTTTTGTTTCCATCCACATCGCAGCTGCTGCTGGACCACACCGCTTCAAATGTGACAAATATGTTGTTAACCCAAAGCTTTTCGTTACTTTCTGTTCTTCTCACCCTCAGTTTGCGCGCCTAATGTTGCTCCCTCTCCTTGCCTCTCAGTCATCTCTCACCCCCCTCCTCTCCATCTCTCCCCTTTTCCTTCTTTTCCGCCGAGGTTTAAGGGGATGACTTATAAACTGGGGCACAGAGTAATGTATTCACTATGCTTCTGCCCAGCTGTGACAGATGAGAACAAAGTTCACCCCCATCAAGGACTAGTGAGAAAGTTGGACCCACCCCTGCTACATTTCACAATTGTCCCTGTCCTATCTGTACATTGCTCTCTGTCAGGTCCACTTTGACATTTCCCCACCCACTGTTTGTCCATTTAAGCTATTCATCCACTTTTTATTGCAGTGTGAGAACAAATGTTTGTCTTCCCTTCATTCGTAAAGCCATTAGTGGATGAATATGTTATCTCAAGTTTTTTCCCAAAAGGGTAATACAAAATCTTGTTATCTTTGCAACTCGAATACGCAAGTGACACCAGATTCTACAACAACTTCTGAGAGGCAGTAGCGTTAGCTTTGACTTAGTGTGAACACGTTCACACAAATTTTACAAGTTCCTCAAACTGCTTTAACCGCATTCTAAGTATTTTTTAGTTCTGTTCTGTCTCCACTTTAAGTTCAGCTGAGAACATTTTGACTTTAGCGCAAGTTATTTGGGTGTTTGTGTGCATGCATACCTGTACAGCGCTTGTAGTCCCCTGCTGTCAGTTTTGTAGACAAAATGTTTGTAGATTTCTTAGATGACTTGAATTATAGAAAACTGTTATGATTTCACTTCCCCTGCAGATACACAGAGATGTGACTTTGGAAAAAAAGAAATAATATGCATGACTTTGTGCGCACATGTATGGCGGCCATTGCATATTCATTTGAGGGCCTGAAGACTATAATACTGTGTCACGCATTAAGAGCTGTGTTTTTGCATTTAGGAATTGGCATGCCATTCCAGAAACCCCAGACAGCTCATCTGTCTGCCTTTTCCTTCCTCTCTCTAACTCCATCCATCTTTTATTTGCTTCAGTAAATACATCCAGCTTCCTCTGTCCATTTCCGCTCTTTCAGTCTTTCCATCAATCTCAGAAGCTGCAGGAATAAAACATACAGATGGACACCCCTGGTAGTCTGAGCTGAAATAAGAGGAAGCAATAGATGGATGGATATCATAACAATGGATGTTTGTCACTAAAACACTGGCCTTGGTGCTATGAGTGGGCATTCAAACCCATTTTCACCAAAGTCATGTTTTAATGATTGTATCATTGCTTGCAATGAGATTAACATCTAAGCCTACGCCAGTCTTTGCACGGAGCAGCTTGTAAAAAGCTCTATTATCATATGTATATTGTGACAGGGGGCAGCATGGCACGTAGTGATTAGTGGCCTTTCTGTGCAGAGTTTGCATGTTCTCCCTATGCCTGTGTGGATTACTCCGGTTTCCTCCCACCGTCCAAAGACATCATGTTTGGGTTAGTTGGTGCCTCGCAGGTCTGATTGTGAGCGTGAGTGGTTGTTCATCTCTGTTTGTCTTTGTGTGTCGGCCCTGTGATGGACTGGCGACGTGTCCAGGGTGTACTCCGCCCTCGTACTGGAGGTAATGGACCTGGCCAATCATCATTGTGCCACCCATTAAAAAAAGATTTTACACACAAACAACAACTGTTGTTGCGGTTATTATGTTAACCTCAGGCAGGTTTTAAATTAAAATGATTAAAAAAAACAAAAACAGAACAAGATACCAATTAAAGTGAGCATTTGAAGCATTTCAGAAAAAACCCTCAAAGCTACTAAAATATTGTCTTACTCAGTAGCCTGGAAAAAAAAGAAAAAAGAATCCAATCTGCAAAGTAAAGCAAGCATGAGCATCACAAATTATTGCCGAAACTACAGCACATCTAGACTGTCCATCATGGCACTTTGCTTCAGGGTTTTTCCAGAAGTCAATCATTTTACAACATTCAAAGATTTCTGAGGTTTGTAAATGATGAATAATGAAACTCCACAGAAGCCCGTGGAAAGTGAAGCACACATGATGCACAGGCAGGACATAGGATTACTGTGCTGGCTGCGGAGTGATGAAGGAGGAGAGGCAAGGAGAGGAGAAAATGAGAAATAATTTTCCCCTGTTGCCATGGTGATTGGCATTTTTCATATTGTTCCATTTCTAGCCATTGTGCTCTCTTTCTTCACTCCTCTTATGAAATGCAAGCAGGAAGTTGAAAAACTGTATCATACTGTTCATTTGACCCCATTTTGCTGCTTTTGACTAAAATGACACTAACTGAGATTGAATGAAGTCTGAATTCAATCTTAAAAATATCTCTTAGTTAAATTTGACTTCTGAAGTTGGTATAGTTACAATAGGCTCTGTGTCTTCACAGTCTATTAGGAAAAGCATTTGGAGAAAAAAGAGAGAAAAATGGAAGGAGGTGAAAGATAAATGGAGCGATCGTCCATGCTGCTCCAGAGGAGAGTCCTCAATGTGATGAGCTCCGTTCTCCTGTTTTGCCTTCTCACTCCTTCAAATCACCATGTGTATGAACTTTTTTTCATGCACAGCACTCAAGGAAAGGAAATGTTTAGTAGTCATTGAAGGCCCGGTCTTGATGATGCTATTAGACAGGAGCCCCAATGACTAGAGAGTTATAGGCATCAAATATTTACAACATGAAAGCTGCAAACATTGTGACTAACAGCTATTTGCTCTTGCGTGGCTACTTTGAAAGCTTCATGTTATATATATATATTAATTACACATTTAGAATCCATTGCTTTGTTATTGATATTCAGCTGATAGAGGCTGATTTGTGTGTTATGAGGAGGGTTTTAAAAATAGCTCAGCGGCTCTCCATCCATGAATGCTACCTTGTTTGGCTTGCGCAGAAATGAGGACAACCAAACCCAATCCAATCAAATTAATACACAACATAAGGGGGAAGGGGAACAGAAAACATGGAGGTGGTGAGCGACTGCTGTGCGTTGTGTGTGACTCATCACCTGAGACTGCTGTGCTCCTCAGCAGGACGTGATACACCAGCTGTGTGGATTAACTGCTTTATATGGGCATAAAACTGTTTAGATAACACAGTAGCGAATAAGAGCAAACAAATATAAATATATATGTATTTATGTAATTCAAATTATATAATATATATTTATATAATAACGTTGCTAAAATGCTAAAACAATGATGACTTTTTAAATTATGTTTAATATGGATGTGCTTCATTTGAATATAATTGTGATTTTTATTTGGCCCAGCTTTCATGGGTGCTACCTATAGTCATTTACTCCTTAAGACTAGTGTCAACCTTCTCTTCTAATTTATCAAGAACAGACTTATTTATTAAAAAAAACTAAAACTAAATCACATTGCCATACATACCGCTTTAGATTGTTTACATAGTGTAGAAATGGCCTTTAGAGGTTGAAATAGAGATGATCAGAAATGTGTAAATATACTGAACAAAGAAATAAATATAAATATAATTATAACACTTGTAAAACACTTGTAACTGTCCGTACTTTTGTACGCTCTCATCCTGGCGGCAGTGTAAGGGGAAGGATTCTCTCACAAGAATTGGAAGTCTGGCAGGGACAGGGGCAGGGTTTTTAACGGCTGAAATATGGCGGGGGACGCCCAAAACTTGCACTTTAATCTTATATTTTATATTTTCTTTTATAGAGGGATGATCTAAATGTTCATGGCTTGAAACTGTTTGGAAATTGACACGTTTGCATTGTTGTGCTCCGGCATTTCCAGTGTTAGCAGCCATCTTGGACCTCCAGGGTTCAGCATGAGTATATATCTGTTATATCTGACCCACAAAATAAAATTGGCCTGAAGTCTAACTCTTTATTTCCCCATCTGATCTGAGATTATACCTTTGATTAACCTCAATTTGTTATTCATCCACATCCGCTCATTCACTTCCAAACTTCTTTTTCTCTATTGTAATTTGCCTCAGGTGCATAAAGGCGTGACCACATCATAACATACCTTTATAACTTCGTAACAGATCTAATTCTGCACCAACAACCTTTAGTTTTCATTAAACTGGGTGATAGAGGTGAGTGGCACTGCCATATCGATAACGTCCATCCCTCCAGTGGCTGAGCAATTAACCAGCTGCAGCAGATGAAGACAAGTGATCATTACAGAGGCTTTAACGATCAAACCAGCATATCCGTGTGTGTTGCTTGTTTGTCTGTGCTTGCTGTCTGCATTTGTGTGTGTCTGCCTGTGTCAGTAAATGTGTAGGCTGTACTGCTGAGAAAATCATTAGACCCGACTCTGCCTTTCTGACTCTATTTCTCGTTCCTTGTACCCTCCTCCCTTCTTCCACATCCTAATATAGGCAATAGTGGATCACATGCAAAGTCAAGTGCAGGATTCAACAAATTCGTATTCAATTGCTGCATCTTTAGCGCATCATCAGCGCCTTCAGGCATGCGCAGCCTGTCATCCTGTCCATCTGTTTATTTCTTTGCTTACTAAGTCAGATCAAGTCAATATGCGACTTGTGTCAAATGTGCTCAGTAAAAAAATAACAACAACAACAACAAGAAAAGGCCCAGTGCTTACCCACATCTAGCCTGTCTCTGGAGCTTTGGCCAAGAGTTAGCCCTTAAAATCTAGGTTTCCTCTGCTAAATCTGGAGAAGTGGAAGAAGACAGATTAGTGGTGTCAGTGGACCCCAAAAGAAGTAAATTAGCTTTCAGCCCCACTTTCTAATTAAAGACTAAGAATCTTTGGTTGAACGGTAAAGCATGAATATGTTGAGTTGTTTACCGGCACAGAGGATTTGTTGTGAAGGTAATATCTTCTTTTTTGGGCCTCAGTTGCTTGGCTTTGAGTCTGAAAATGCACTATCCTTTTAGTTTCTATGCAAATTAAGCTGCAGCACAAACTGCACTGTGCAAACAAATAGCCTCTTTAACACCAACTACAATAGCACACTCCTGCTGGAAGCCCTCTAAGTTTGGCACCTGTGAACGTGTGCTCTGTTTCAGCTCCACAATGACTGACCTACATGCAGTCAATCTGACGAACAGTATTGTCCCTGAAGAGCAACGTCCCTGGCAATGCTGGTTGGCAAATCATCATTCTCCAATTCATTAAAATAAACATTTCATTTTCTACTTGGCCCCTGACTTTATATGGACATTAAATATTCAACTCTGTTGTCACTGATGTGATATCTTTGAAAACAAAGATCACTTCCGTGATGTGATCAATGGAAACACACATACGTACAGAAACATCAAGAAATGACTTAACTATTGAATATTTTATGTGAATTTTGTTCTGTAGTAAATATAACCACATGCAAATACACACACACGCACACAATTGAGAGTCATCAAAAGGTTAAGCAGGTGATTACAGAGAGCTTAGCTCTAAACATGGACAGAATGTAATTAGTGAGGAGACATTTGTGTTTGTGTGTGTGAGAGAGAGGGAATTTGCTGTAATACGTTTCATAGTTGGAAACATTCTTAAGGACTCTGGATGTCCCTGTTGTTGATTGTGGTGCAGTACCTTGGTAAGTGAGTCATGCTGCAGAATATAATGTGAGTGCTGTCAGGACTTCCCTCATGTAAGTGAAACACAGGCTCAGATGGAAAAGCACGATGAAAAGACTGATAGGGGAAAGAAGTAACAGAAAGGGGATTGTGGCAATCGATGCAGGATTTACGACTTCAGTGGTTTTACGACATGGCAGAAGACGGATGGAGGAGAGAAGGAGGGGTCAGAGATCAAGACTGCGTGTGTGTGGGTGTGTGTGTGTGTGACTGATAATGTTCCATGACAGGCTAGTGTGGTGAGAAGGGCAGCGAGAGCAGGGATGTTGATTGGTAACAAGAGTTGCATCTGAGACATGATGATGTGAGGAAGAGAAGAGGATGTTCTGTGAATTGTTAGAATGAGACCACTGAGGGAGGGAAAGAAGGAAAAGCAGAAAGGGAGAGAGGGGGTGGTATGTGAGAGATCAAAGGCAACTTTTCCCAGCTTTCATCTGGCGCCTTGGGCTGTAAAATGTCTGTTAATAACAACACATGATATTCACACCAGAACCCACACTCCTGCACAGTCGTCTTTCTCATCCTCAGACTATTAGCCTCCTCTCTGCAAGCAGCTGGAGAGACACAGGAGGAGACAGATGATGAAGGTCTATTAGATGTGGATTCAATCTGTCTGAGCCAAGTGCTTCTGAATAATTCAACAGCTACTACAGAGCAGATTCACATGTTTCTCCAAACATGTTACAAGTATATTCAGATCAACAAGCTCTGTCTGTTTTTCAATTGATTTCATGTCCATTTAAAAACATTTCCACTAAAAATTATGTATGAGTATCACAGGTCTCTTTTATGTGCCATACGTACATACTATTAACATAGTTAATATAATTTTTTATAGGACATTATTTTGTTATCATTTTGAAATGAAAGGTTAACATGTTGTTTTGATGGTGGACTTTCTGCAAATTAAATGGGAGAGTATCAGTAATAGAGCGTACAAGAAGGATTAAATGATTAAATTAAATTGACCTCTGTTCAATCTCTTGCCTCCTGTGTCACATTCCTCCCAACTTCCACCATTTGTTATCCTCTCCCTTGGTAGCTCGTGTTCGCCTAGCCTTGAAACCACTACAGTGCCCTGTTGCCATGACAGCAAAGGCAAAGTGAAGGTAAGAGATCAAAAAACCTAGTGTGGTTGAAGCTTTATAGGATCTGTCTCATAAACCCCAAAAGTATCTTGTTGTCCATTTATTTGCTGTCTTTCTCCAAAATAGACACTTGTCGCTTCCCTGCAGTCACCACAGTAACCCACGTGCATCCTTCACCTGATCTTTCAGGTTCTTTGGGTGAAAATATTCAATAATGATATATTTCAGCTTTTCCCCTTGTATCCACTAATTAGTGAAATGTAAGATCTAAATACCTTTCAATTTATTGCGCACGTTTTTTCTCCCATCACGTGACTTCTTTGTGGAATTTTCTAAGGGACATTCTTCCTGCTGCGGACTATGGAGCGTTGACAGAGGATCGTGTAACACTTTACAGAAAGCGATGACTTCCCAGAATCTGTCTTCCCTTTCAAACAAACAGAATAGCAGCTTACCCAGAGAGACCGCCTGCTGCTTGGAGTGTGGGCCTGCAGCCTTCATGGGTCATCACACTGACTGGTTGTTCTAAAAACTTAAAGAAAGCGTTTTAAAATAAAGATGTTAATGTGTAGTGACTTTCTGTTAGCCACATGGTCTGGTGCCATTAGTTCAATAACTGCTCTAACTCCACCAAAGTTTGCTCTCATTTACCAATGCCAGCCTCTTTGCCTCACTAATGGTTTTAACCCCTAACTAATGGATTTCTCTGTGTCTACAGTCTTACTAATGCGCAGCCCTCAACTCCCCTTAATTTAGTTGTTTAATTTAATTGTGTAGTGTGTGGGTGTGTGATGTGTGTTTTGATGCAAGCTTCCAATCAGATGCTTCATGCTATTATCACTTCGGGGTTGGTGGTCAGATAATGAAATTTCTCGAGATACTTTGTATGTATGTTCTAGATGTTCCCCAGTGTGTGTGTGTGTGTGTGTGTTCATTCATTCATTCATCTTCTACTGCTTATTTGTTTCTGGGTCCTGGGGGGACCGGCACCGCTGCGACCCAAAAACGGATAAGCGGATTCAGATCAGGTTCAGAGAGGTGGGTGCAGAGAGTGGATATGTCTCCCTGGGATAGTGCAAGGGAGAGTGCGAAATGCAAAGGAAAAAGATTTGCCCTAATTAGGGAACTTGAGGGAGAGGACATGAACCAAATATCTCTACACTTATTAATGCCTCACATCATCAGCCTTTTTATTCTAACGTATCCTGCTCTTTTTATGCTCCCACAGTGTATTGTTGTTAGTCATAAAAGAAGTATGTTTTACTCTTAATTGTGGAAAAAAGCTTAATGGGCTAGAGCCTTTGTGGGTAGCATCAGCTATTCACAAATCACTGCTTCATGTGAAGTCCGTTCTAGATTCTTCCTTAACTATAATCTGTTTCATACTAATGGCTCACTAGACTACAATTGCCTTTACATCATTTGGCAGGAAAATTGGAAGAAAGGCAAATGCAGTCAACGGTAGTCAACAGTGTAAACAGAAATTAGTGTAGCATCACAAGCTTTGAGATGATTGTGAAAAAACTTGATTTCTCCCAAGGTACCACTACTAACTGCTGTACTGGGCCAGCTGCCACACACACACAGAACCACTGCTAAGCATTCTGAGTCATCCTAACCAAGCTAACATGATCTCCATTCACACTGAAATGTGATTTCACTCGTGAAATGCGTCCTTTTCCAAAAATATTTTTGGGAAAACAGATATGAATGCCATACAAATTTGTGGCAAATGATTTGGCAAACAGTTGTCTATTCACTCATCCAGCAGACAGCCTGACCCTGACCCTGACCCTGACGTAATCGTAACATTCACCCCCTTTAAATTCTGTTGTAATCTCCATCACATTCTGAGGGAAATATTTGGCTCTTCAGCAGTTAAATGAAACTTAAGCGCTTAAATGACGTGCAGCCAGCTTCTAACTTTGTTTGGAACATGCAATGCACAGGGGTGGTAACATAAAGTGTGTTTTGGGGTGATGTTGTTATGACTTTGTTGCTGCTGAGGGCAGTAAGAGTGAAGTTGAGGTCATCAGCTCTGGGATGATATAGATATAGTTTACTCCAGAGAGCAGAGGAGTACTCCAAGCTTGTGTCATACTTTTCTGTGCGTTCGCAATGCAAGGAATTCTTTTAATGTAGTTATTTGATTCATTTATCACAATGAATGTTAATTACATGCTTTAAATAATAAACGACATGACAAATATTTATCAATTCCTGCTGTCCTTGCCCTTGAAATAAAATAACCAGCTGAATGGGTGAGGGGGTGCATTTTGCACTTGTTTCTTTCATTGCTTCAAAAGGAAGCCAGTTAAGGTTTCAAACAGAAAGCAACCTTGTGGGTCACAAAGACTGAGGATCTACATGATGACAGAACATCCTGCTTCTCTGGAGGATCCACGACCAAACACATAATGTCTCTTGGTCTAAGAGTTAGTTAAGGGAACAGCTCTAGCAAAGTTTGACTTGAAGGGTGTTTTTGGCTGTATTCGTAGAGCAAAAATGGAGAAAATGGGTGTGCGAGCTGAGCCAGCTGTCCTCCCTCACTCCACCACTTAGCTGATATTAAATTCAGACATGATGACTTCATCCCTGAGCACTTAGCCACTCAGCATATATTACATCATGAGAGCTGGAAAGGGTCCAAATAATTTTCTCCCCATGGTGCTGGAGGTGAGGACACACACGAAAGTCAATGCTCTGACTTTAGTGTTTTAAAAGAGTTTCTGAGACTTTAAAATGACAAAACTCCATAAAGCTCCATAGGTCTATTGGCAGCAATATTTAACTAGTTGAAATATGCTCCTAGATATATCTTAATGTGGAGAAACACTGTCAAGGGGTTTTGTTACCTACTGTACTTCTTTTCTTTAAATCCTTTTTTTCATGGATTTTGGCTTTTAAACAGAAAGCAACAATAGATAGAGGCAAACCGAGGCTGCTGTGATTAAGGCGAGGCCTTCATGGAACAAGCTCTTCCAGAGGTACCTGGCATAAACCTCGAATATTTTTACATTTTGATTACCAGACTTTGTATATTGCAGTTTTAACTGGCTGCTGAAACGTTGCATGCATATCAAATGAAAGAAAGAAAGCAAATGCAATTTTCGTCAGAACTTGCCATATTTTATAGTAAGGTACAGACATTTACACTTCAGCTGTCTTTGTGCTCACAGTAAGGGGGACGAAACACCTACAGTAAACATTATGTGGTTCACATCTGTTCAGAGATAACATACACACCCACACACGCAAACAATCGTGCCAGTACAAGCATTCTCATATTGAAATACACGCATAAATGGATCCAGCTGCTGCCCCCAATGCACTCAATCTGTTCCAGTCTTTTCTCAAACCACCTAATTTAGGTTTTCTTGTAATGATATATGAAATACCACTTATATTACAAAACATGTTCAACAAATCAACCAGAAAAGTACAAAACAAAAGCATAAAAGAAAACAACCTACATCTTTATGAAGAAAACATTATCATTATAAAATAAACTTTAATAATCCACCTTTTTACAGCATCATCAGATGTGGTTCATTCTGGTTTTAATAGATGAACTAGGTTACTATTTATAGAAAGAGGGGTGAAAGAAGAGCAGTAGCAAAGGAAGAAAAGAAGAGTAATAGCCACATTTAGGACATTCTGCACTGCACACGGTTACCGTGACAATTGGTTGTTGCCATGGAAATGAAGTTGCATGTTACCAGGTGATTTTCAGTGACAGTCTTTGGAATTGTTCAAAGCTACGGGGTTCCCCTTTGTCGTGCCCCACCAACCACAGTGAACCCCATTAACTTCAAAGATACATGATTTAATGATTGATTGAACGATGACATCACTTAAGATGACCCAACCCACAACATCAAAAACAATTCCACCCAACCTGTACCCACCTACCCACCCACCCCAGTGTCCCACCTGCCCTCACAGAAAGTCCATTGGGTACTGGCCAGTGGGACAAAAAAATCCTGCCCATCTTTATTCCACCCCTCTCATGGACCACATAAGGTTTGGATGTCAGGATCTACCAGCACCCTGACATTCTACTCCTCTGACATGGCGTGCCACTTGGCGATCTGGCGACGGGGGTGGTCACAGATCTCTCTCCAGTGCTCGCCAGGAGTACCTGCTGCTGATGTGCCCAGCACCAGGCGCCCAAGGACAGTGTTGGAGCTGCGTGAGTTGCCTGTATCTGAGTCCATCAGCAGCAGCTCCACGCTGGTGTCCCTCAGGCCCTCGTCAGATGGCAGGTCAAAGACAAAGAGCTCATTGAACACCGGGTTGGGGGAGCACTTCTTCACGTGGGTCTTCTTTTTGCACACACGCTTCTTTCCATGGTACATGTTCACCTTGACATATGGATCTAAAGGGGAAGAATGATAAGGAGAGATGAGCGTGGTATGAACAGAAGAAAAACAGGCAGAGTGAAGAGTCACCATTAGCAGTTGCAGAGAGGCGCATCACTCCGAAGCCAGATCAATATAGTGATCAATAGAGCGGAAAGGATTGAGGACAAAGGAGGCTGTCTGTGTAAACACTTAGTGCAAGCCCACCCACATGCACACGTGTATGTGTTTGTGTAATTTAAGTGCTCTGTATCACATCCTTATCAGATTACTTGGGCGCGGTCACACCATCTTTTTACAAAAACTGTCACAGAATCCAAAGTAGCCCAGGCTGTGTGACAGGAAGCACATTCCAGTCTCATCTGTTTATTGCTATGTGGAACATGCATCTGATTTTGAAAGGGCTAGTTCTAAGTACCTGTTGGTCCATTGTTTTCCGTCTTTGGCAGATGGCGAGCCTTGAGGACGACCACAGTCAGAGTGTTGGTGGTGGATTGGTAACATAGAGAGAGTAGTAACTCGCCCCGGCCCGAAGACTTCTGTGGAGAGACAAGGAGGAGCAAATGGAATGAGTGGTGGCATGAAACAAAGTAAGAGTGATAACAAAAAGGTGATGAAGGTAGAGATAGCAGGTGGGAAAGGACAGAGTAGAAGAAACTAGCCAAATTACACACATACACGCCTGTCTCCACACCCAAAACACTTGATGCCTCTGATGTTGTGATCACACCTAACAGGATATCACACCTCAGCTCTTGGTTGCCATGGTAATGAGCAAGTAGCACCCAGACTACTTCTAGCCCTGAGTTCATGTTGGGGTTTCTGGGAAAAAGACAAAAGAAAAAAACAGCCTGGGTATGCTGTAGGAGTGTTTCTGTTGCACTCTCTTGTGGACACAGTAATTTGTTATAGCTGTCAGGAAGGAGTTCCTACAGAAAAAGAAGATGTTTTACTCTACTGTACTGGCTTAGCCTTCTGCCATGGTAAAAACAGGGTTATGGCTTTGTTAGAATCTTTTTATTTTGCCTTTATGTATGCAGGTAATCTCATTGAGACAGAGTCTCGTTCTCGGAGAGACCTGTTTAAGGCTATACTGCCTATGACATGCTGTATTGATTCCATGAACTCCAACACGCGCACACACACACACACACATACATAAGGATAAAATCTATGCCATGCAGACAAAGGGGCCAACACCCTTTTGCAGAAAAGTGGATTCATTCACATAAATCCATACAGACAGACATTAATACATGATGTGATATTGAACAAACTGTTCTATTTCTTTTAAATTCACATCATCCAGGCTAAAGTCGTCACACTTGATATTATGTTAAAAAAAAAAAAAAAAAACTAATGAGTGCAGCTGATACACACAGATGCACCAAATCTAAAGCCAGTTTTCTTTTAAGTGCACAAAAACAAGTTGAGATAGTACAACTGTTTATGAGATTTTTGTCTCCTGAGAACCAAATGAGAAATTGAATGAAGCAAAAGTTATTCTGTGTGGGGAGAATCCTCAGCACATTAAAGGAATATTGATGAAAAAATAGTTAGGGAGCTCAGCGGAAGGGAATGAACCTTTTGTATCTTTCTGAATCGCAGCCATGTATCCCGACACTTTTCTGGAGAACTATATTGTATTAAAGGTCTCTATGGATACAGAAGAAAGCTCACATTGCTCCTGGGAAGGTGCATATTCACTTCAACCTGGTAGACACAGATCTTCCGTTTAAACAGCACTTAGCATGGGACAATAGCAGACAGATCTATTACTACATTGATATCCTTTCATATTCCACCTACAAATGGACAAATGCTCATCTACAGCAAAACAGACTGAAATCTAAAGCAACTGTCTATGAACCTTTGCTCATCCACAGACCTATAATAAGGATACAGATATCTCCCTGTGCTTCATTTTATATTTATCAATAAACAGAATGTGAGGGAACCAAACCTGCTGCTATATAATCCAAGTTCCCGAGCCATTTAAAGGATATATAATACCTTCATGCCCACACTACTAACACCGCACTATATTCCTCTAAAAGAAAATATGTCTGACTGGAAATGAGCTAAACTGTGTATATATGTGGTGCTCATGACTGCCAGGAACACTCAACCTAGAGGATATGCCTATTGACTACCAGCACACAGACCCATAATTGTGTGGTGCGGATATCACTCTGTCTATTCGATACACTACTGGGAGTGTCCATGTGAGCCTATTAGCTTTCAAACTAGCCAACCATCCATCACTGTTTTGCTTTTCTTATGTTTGGATCTAAAAGAAATACAGAATAAATAATAAATTAATATTAGATTAAATGATTTAATATTCTGAGCCTTGATTGATAAATGTTTCTTCAACGAAACATGTTATGTTTGACTTGAATGTCAAACGACTCAATTATGAGCTATTCCAGATGTCACAAAAAAATGCTAAATGAACTGATGTAAAAACAGTTGAAGCAAATTAAAAAAATGAGTGCCAGATACTTTTAGGGAACACACAGCAGTTCATTGAGGGTCAAACCGAGGCCTCAGTATCAGCATGAAAATTCACAGCAGTGAAGCTGTGAGGGATACACATCCCATCTCCTTTTTCAGTTGGTTTATTTTGGAATTTACACTTTTCTGAATTATACACAATGAAGAAATGAATTCCCTCAATGGTTTTGGAAAGGAAACAAATTCTATTAAGAACTAAAACAATTTAGACAAATTTGAAATTAATGTTTTCCCCACTGCTGTTAAATTAAGATTTGAAAGAAATATGTAAATGTGCATTTATTTTTGAACAAGAAAAGGGACTTTTAAAATGACTATATACTAATTGATATACTCATAATGGAAGAGTCACTATTGGAACAAGTTTGTAATTTTAAGTGATCTCCTAATCAGTTGATTCTGGAGTTGTTACTATTGCAGATAACCAAATTTTAACAGACAGTTTTAATTTATAGATTTTTTAAAAATCCCATTGCATCAATTTAAAGGAAATCATTGAAAGATTAGAATGAAAGCAAGGCTGATGAAATTCAGGTTGAAGACCATAAAAAGAAGAATGAATGGATTTATATTTTACCTTGACGTTCCTCTTAATGATCTCTCGGCTCATGAGGACACGCCCCTCTGACAAATCAATCCCAGACAAGGGGACGAGAGTCTCCCCGATGATCTCGTCACGAGAGAACCTGTCAAAACTAAGCACCATGAAGTGTAGGGCCAACTCTGACACTTTGGCCAGCGGGATTCCATAGAAGCTGAAGGTTTCGTCGAAGGCAGGATCCAGAGTCTTCCTCAGGACTCTGGTCTTCACCCGGTGCTTTTTCTCTGGCAGAAGGGTCAACTTGATGTAAGGGTCAGAGGTCAGTGACTGTTCATCAGTTGGGGTCAGGCCATGAGCTTCCTGGATCAAAAAGCAAAATCAATTCATTAGTCAAGACTGAAAAACAATTACTATAAAATAACGCACACACCTAAACTTCAGCTTAAATACTTAGGGTACCTTGATATGGACAATGAATGCTTTCCTCTCAGGTTGGTACTCGAGGGAGAAGTGGAGAGTCCCCAACCCACCCTCCTTCTCCTCTTTGTGGGGCTTGTCCACAGCTGGAGTGGGCGCCTGGCTGGAGAGAGTGCTAGATGGTGAAGGGAGTTCACGCCGGTCCATTATGCCCGGTTGGGTGAACCCAGCATGAGGAGAAGGAAGCTCCAGGTCTGGAGAGCTGCGCACCTTCTGATGATGGTGGTGAAATGGTTTAGTGGTGAAGTTGCCATTCAGATCCCGCTTCTCCAAATCCAGATGCAGTGCCGATCTGGAACCATTTGGACTTGTTGCCAGTTTACTGGTTCCAGAGGGGCTCATTGGTGACACAGTGTGGCAGTTTCCATTTATGTCAGTTTTACTGGTGTCATTTGTTTCAGCGGTCACGGGGGCAGCAAACTTCTTCTTGCCACTAAGACTCTCTGGGTAGATGTCAACCCCTTTGAGCATGTGAACAAACTTATATGGAGGTGTCTTCTGGGATTTGGCATTTTTACGCTGACAGCAAATCCATGCAAAGCCTGACACGGTGAACACGAGGCCAAAGACACTCACCACAGCTACACCTACTGGCACTGCCACTGTGGAGGAGGACAAAGAGAGTGGAAGGTGGGAGAGACAGATTTAACAACACACCCCAACAAACACTGTACAAGTAAAAAGGCACTGCACAACTTCAACTGATTTTATTGTCCTGACTTAGTCCATTTATGTTTCTGATTGACGCAGTCTACAGTTTTGACTCAGAGGGAGATGAAAGATGACAGCCAATCTGTCCAACCCTGATGAATACTCATCATTACTGTGTTCAAATTCCAAACATGGCCGTGGTATATTAACAGGAAGCAGCTGGTGTAATGAAAGTACTGAGCTGCCAGGAAAACTACATACATCATTATGTGACTGGCTAAATTCTAAATGGCAGGATTACAAAAATGGCTGAATGCAGAAGCAAAATTCAAACACTCTTATTCTATTAAGAGTTTGCTGTAGACCTGTTCTGTATGTAAAATGCCTTTATGTAACTTTGTTATGATTTGGCACGATATAAATAAATCTGATTTGATTTGAATTAGTGTGATAACATTTGTCCCTATGATAACAAGGATTATAAAAATCATCACCATCATTAGCGGATGATATGCAGGCACATTATGTAAATATATTTGGAAAGATTTTTGACCAATCAATGGAACAGTGGATACAGAGAAGCAGCATAGTCTTCTCGAATATAGTGATATAGATTCTTATAAATTGTAAGTATTGTATATGTTGGGACGTTCTTCTTAAGATGTCATCTGCAAAATAGTGTAAAGCTTTGTATTAACCCTAATCCAACAGCTTTTAAACACATTTTCCTGTCAAGTAGTGGTACTGACAGAGACCTAATTCTTTTCAATGATACGTTTGTGTCCTATAACATAATTCCAAAAAAAGCATGACTATTTTACAGGCAGATCCGCCACTGAATGCTTAACAGGCTTTGTTTTCTGGTGTTGAACTATGACTCAACAATTATCATGCAGCCTTCTCATGCAGTAAGAGTTAATAGGCCTATTTCAATGGAGGAAACGCAGACTACTGTCTGCCATTAAGAGGGCAGCCCAGTGGAAAATCACTCAGGTTAACACCCAGTCAAAGAGAGAGAGAAAGAGGCTGAAAGACAGGGGCAGGGGTTGATGTTTTTCACATGTATTAGATGGTGTGAAATACATAGTTGGATAATCAATGTTATCATTGACATTAATCGGTAAAATTGCAGTCATTTATGTAAAAGAACATCTGAATTCTTTAAATTGTATGAAAAGAAAATGTATTTTACATCGCCTGTAGGAATCTTTGGTGACATCACATAACAGTTTGACTGTATGGCTTTCAATCTTGATTATTATGGGTCTTTTTGTAACTTGCATCCTGTAGGCTGTTGTACGAATGTATATAGTATCATATAGTGAATCATTTAGACTCATCCATCGGTGGGAAAATCAGCTGTAATCACAGCACTTGTACAGACTCTTTTTCTCTCTTTTCCCTTCATCAATATTGCATTCCAGTGTCCTGGGTGGATTTCAAGGCAACAACAACAGACAGATGGATGTGGCAGCGGGAGGGCGGTGTGAGATGCTGAAGCCAGAGGAATTAAAGACAAACAAACAGGTGCTGTCCAGGCTTTCCAATCAAGTAACAAATTGCCTTTTTAATGTAATGTCAAAATCTACTTTTATTGCCATCCTATTAATTTAGTTATTTTTTCTGCCCTTAAGCAGGCCGCAAAATGGAGGCGGGAAATGGCACACCTTGCGTTTGACAGCAAAATGTTCAGGGAACGCATTTGTCACATTTGGCTCTTGATGAAATATCTCATAAAACAGACAACTTTAACATGCAACCTCTTATCATTACTCTGACACACAGGAAATCAGAAGACAGAGCCTCAATTTCAAAGGAAGAGTGAGTAACAGGAAGACTGGAAGCCCCTGTGTGCTCTTCGAGAGTTCGGACTCACCGAGCTGAGCTCCATCCTCCACCATTGGAGCCATGGCTGCTGTCCGAGGTGCTGAAACGGCTCGCCTGCTTTCACAGCGCCGAGGTTTCCTTTATCCCCGCGGTGTCGGCTCTGATTATATTTAAGAATGAAAAGGCTTTGTTGCGGCTTCAATAAGTCAAAAAGCAGCCGTGAGGGGAAGATGGTGTCTTCACCGTGCTGCTGTTACTCTGTGATGCGTGAGTGCGTTTCGGCCGCGGCAACACCCCAGTTCTTTTCTCGCTCTCTGCTCCCTCTCTGCTTATTTTCTGTCTCTCTCTCTCTCTCTCTCTCCAACCCTTTAGTCGTCACCCTCCCTCCCCGACCGATAACGCTGAGCTCACCAGTGCTGACGCAATAGTGACGGAGGCTGGCTGTGATATCAGGACCCCCGGTGAAGCAGCACAACCGAGCTGCCAACTCCCCTGATGGATTGCTATGGTATAGACGGTCCTATTCTGTATCTTCCTTCCGTGCGCGCGCGTGCGTGTGTCAGTGCGTGACTGTATACTTCCTGATTCAATTACACTGGTTATACCTTGGCCCCCCATTAATTAAAGTAAGTGGTCATTTTGGCTAATACAGTGATATAAAGTGATGCCTTCATCTAATACAGATTCATACTAAATACAATAACAGGTCAGTTTACTAGTGTGCAGTGTATTCAGGACAAAATGGACTTTATTAAAAGCACTTGCAATTTGCAATAACTTTTCCAAAATAGTGAGAGTGTGAAGGGTGAGGACCCAAGTGCAGGAGCAGGCGGAAGCAGGTTGAAGGTGGTGGCAAAAATATTTAATGGGGGGAAAAAAAAGAAGACTTGGAACAGACATGAACATACAACTAACAGGACTCAAAACAGGAAGGACTACACTGGAACAAATACAAAAAAAAACATGGCAGGGCTCTTAGGGATACAGGGGCTACCAGAGGGGTACACTACGGAGGAAGCTCAACACAGCCGGGCTTTCTTTGGGTGAGCTGGCTCGACAAAGTAAACAAGTATCACGTCGACCCAGGTAACCCAGGCTTGCCTCGTCAGGCTCTGTGCGTGTTCACATGAAAAGGGGTGCTTAGGTGTCTTTTGACGCCATTTCCGCAGGAAGATTGTTCGATTACTTGCCGCATATTTCAGCCAAGAGGAGCAGATTATGATAATGGAGGGCTATGAAGAGTTCTGACCGATAGGAACAGCTAAAATCAACAGTTTCTACAAACGAGGCAAGAGAGGAAGCCTGACAAAAAATTTCAGATCGTGTAAGTTAATATAGCTGATACAATATATCATTATATAACTTTATTTCCCTCCCTGACATTGTCTCACAGTGACGAATACATGGAAATCACTTAGATTAGGGCCAAATCAAAGTGAAATTAATTTGATTTGTCTTATTTGTGATAAAGTTTAAGCAATTTTCCGATTGGTTGTTGTTGTGGTTGTGTTCTGTTAGTTGTAGTGCCAGCAGTGCACATCTGGACCAGGCACAAAAATATCATCCAAAGTGGTATGTATTGCTGTGCAGTTATCACTCTTTTAGTGGAATGTGGATGATACACTGCGTGACATATTTAGTGTTGATATTATTTTAAGGAAACAAGAGGAAAATTAATAGAGGAGAAAGAATTGAGGGGCCTGCTCCAGCAGATTACACGGCCTCAGAGGAGCTGGCCCTTGCAAACAATGAAGGGCAGCTGATCATGGAGGGGATACAAGGGGATATTCAATCAGACCCCGGTGCAGGTTTTTGATCAGGGTATGTATATGTGCTTTGGTGGTAAAATACTAAGTGCATATTCATTGTTTCTCAGATGAGAAAAGTCTATTTTCCAGTTGAAGGAGACACATCAGTGTTGCTCAAGCTGCCAGCACACAAGGAGAGCCAGAGGAGCATGAAAACAAAGGGGACGAGAGGACAAAGGATCCAACACGGACTAGACAGAAACCAAGACTTAAATACAGACGGAACTTAATGTGACAACAAGGGGCTGGCAGGGAGCGGACTGGTGTGCAGGCACATTAGGGCAGGGAAGGCAATCAACAGGTGGGAGCTTGACAGGACGAGGGAAGAGGCAAGGACTTCAATATAAAACAGGAAGTGGCAAAATAAAACAGTCAAAACAGAAACTAACAGAACCTGCTGACCCTGCACAGGTTAGGCTTACTGCGCCAGCGACAGTTCATTCATGGAAATGACAGTCAACATGTGCCAAGACATGCTCGAGATTATGGTTGAACAATATCCTCATGTCACCTCTTGCGTCACCCTTTTTGCTGTAACATTTTGATGCTGAAAGTTAATTGTGAGTCATGACATCCACTATTTAGTTCGTTGTCCATACAAATAATTTCTTGTAAAATGAGACTGCTCAATACTTTTTCAATAAAAATTAAACTTAAGAATTTACATCTATGGGCGAGGCCGGGCCACCAGTTCATCACAGGACAGGACATTACATCACCCACGGACGATTAAGAGTCACCAGTTAACCTAGACATGTCTTTGGACGGTGGGAGGAAACCAGAGTGCCTGAAGGAAACCCACACAGGCACGGGGAGAACATCCAAACTCCACACAGACAGGCCCCAGGCTGGGAACCGACCCCACGACCTTCTTATTGTGGGGCAACAGCACTAACCATTTTGTTGCCATGCATCCAAAAGCATGTATTATTTATATGAAATTGAACATGGAGAAGAAGTGTCATTTTAAAAAATAAAGAGAAAAATACAGATAAAACAGCAAATGACACACACATACACTCCAAAAGCATATACAATGCTCATCTACTCCCTTTTACTAGGCAGGTAAGACGAGTTGATAATTTCCAGAGGATTCTTCCTGACATTCACTCTGCTGTGTATCAGTTATCGGGCATATCAGTTATTGTGTCACCTCTCTTTTGCTGTAACATGTTGATGCTGACAGTTATTGTCGTGACATCCAGTATTTCTTGTAAAATGAAACTGCTCAATGATTTTTCTATTAAAATGAAACTTAAGAAATCACATCTATGGGACAGAGCTATAAAGCATGCAGTAACTGATCACACATGGAAGTTGTGCAAGGGGGAGGTGACACCAGGAGAATATAAAGGTTTGGGTGCCTGTAATCTCATCACATTGTCATTCCTCACCAGTTCATCACCTCTTCTTCAGCTGATAGAACAGGTAAGATCAGAAACTGTAACACACAGTTAAACTAAATATTGTATTCAGGAGAGTTTCTATTCTTGATTGATCTTTTGTGCTTAATTTCTACTCAGAGCAGTGATGGCAGCATCAGCATCTCTCAGCAGCACACCAGTGGCTGGTGGCCGAGCACCCAGAAGACTCTTCCTCACCTTCACTCTGCTGTGTCTGGTTTGCTTTGCAAGTTCACTGGTGGACAAAGATCAACTGGTATATTATTTGTCGCTTCACTTCCCTTTTTCTATAAAGGATCATTTCATGTTTGAATCTGCATCTGAAAATCAACTATTTTAAATGTTCTTGATTTTTTCATAAAGTTTGCTGAGTCAATAAAAGAAGATGTCAACAGTTTTATATTTATTTTATCTGCAGTTGATACACACTGTCCTGCATTTCAGCTGCTGTCATGCTCCATGTACCTGTATGTTGATTGTCACTGTTTATTTCCAGGAACGGATGAAGGGACAAAATGAGAAAATGCAGCGAGATCTTAACACACTGAAGGTGAGTAAATCAGTTTAAATGTTACCAACATGCTGGCATCAACCTCTAGGGGTGTAACTTAAAGCAAGTACTACTGTGAATGTGTTCCAGTGGAAGTAGATAATGTTACAACATAAAAAACTGACTTTATGACATGAAAACATTTTACTCTCCTACAGTCAGATCTTGGCACCGGCTCAGAGCTCATTGATGAAACTCTGATCTTAATGGACAAAGCAACAGCATTCATCAAGAAAAGCACGAGTGCGTTGAATAATGGCTTTCCCTCAGTGGAGCCATTAGTGGAGAGCAGCAGAAACTTCATCAAGACAGTTAAGGCTTACATTGACAGTGACATTGAAGACATGGCTGTATTATTTGAGAAGATGGAAAAAATGAATGAAGTCATCATGGACCTTCAGAAGAATCATTCTGAATTGTAACCAGGTCAGCTGGTGGCTGGATTTTCCAGCTTTATTATAACATTTAATGTGCTGGCCTTGAAATTATTCATTTCTTTTCCCATTTTCACATAAAACAGGATGTTTGTGAGGAACTTAGAAGTGGCAGAGATGTAAAATATTCTGATATATCTTACTTAATTCTACACATGTGAAACAATGTATGGGTACACTTTGATTGGAAACAATGTATGTAAAATTCAATGAACACATTTCAATATTGTATTTTTAAGTAGGCTTCATGACATTCTTGTTTTATTTTTCCAGTTTACTCTCACACTTTTCTTAACAAAGACTGTAATACAAACTATAACATCCAGTCTGCATCTGTACATGTGTGGCTTTTAAATTTTTAGATAAACTTTAGCCAGTTGGTAATAAATGAGCTGCGAATACCTGATGTTGGATAATTAAATGTTAAATAACTAAAGTGAATGTGTGGACAACCAGAATAAACCGACTACATTGGAACAATGGTTGAATTGTGTATTCTTTATTTGTAATACTACATAAAAAAGGGACTGAAATAGAAATAGAAATATGGAGTAAGTCAGTTGAAATTTCCTCTGACGAAACATAACTACTCGTTGTTGATTTTTTGTTTGTATTTTTAGAAAGTGCCACTATCTAATGTGCCCCACCGCTCGAAAGATCTCCAGGAATGTTATTTCTGGACAAAAGTATGGACTGAATTGTTTTCCATGACTATGTTGCACATGGTGTTGCACAGTGACGATGATACAAACCTGTGTTAGAAATATGTATGTCTATGTGTTAGCCCAGGGTGTTAACTCGTGTATATTTCCTGATTCAATGACACTGGTTATACTGTGGCTTATCATTAATTAAACTAAGTGGTAATTTGTCTAATACAGAGATATAAAGTGATGCCTTCATCTGATAAAGATTCATACTAAATACAATAACAGGCCAGTTTACTAGGACCATCACATTTAATAGTGTGCAGTGTATTTGTGACAAAATGACCTTTATTAGAAGCACTTACAATCTACAATAACTTTTCCATAATAGTGAAAGCACAGGTTGGGCTTACTGTGCCTCAGTATTTTCATTTAATCAAGACAGCTCAATGCTTGTCATAATATTAAAGCAGGCCTACTGACATCAGCAAGATCATTGTATTGAAATTGTTTAATAATGTGTATGATTAAATATTGGACAACATGTGAATTCATATTTCATTAAAGGTTTGATATACTGTATGTTTGAATTGACTGTTATTGCTGGCACAGTCTTTGAAAACACCTAAAAGGCAAGCAAAGACAAGACAACAAAGGAGAAGAAAGGAAAGATTATATATTTGCAATGACACAGTCAACTGAGGAAAGTCATTAGGTAGCCTGAGCGCAAACTGTCTCTGTTCACTTTTTAAATTACTAATTGAACCCTGAGTGTGTGATACATCGCTTATGTGAACTATGAATATTATATGTCTAGCTGTACTGAATCAGCATCAGTGGTGGTGCCCCTAATATTATGGGCACAGTCTATATCTTAGTTAATGTAGCATTGTTCCGTAGTCTAATGAACAGTTCATTCATGGAAATGACAGTCAACATGAGCCAAAACATGCTCGAGGATGTGGTTGAACAACATCTTCATGTCTCAAGGTTCATTAGGTGGATTGCACTTGAAGCTCAGAATAAGTGGAGTCTCGTGATAGATTTCATTTTTAAGAGTTGGTAGAGTGTTTCATGTCAGAACACGTTTTGATTCACTACCACATATTCATTCGTTCATTCACCTTCAACCGCTTATCCATTTCTGGGTCGTGGGGGATGCCAATCCCAGCTCACACTGGGTGAGGCGGGGGGGTCACCCTGGACAGGTCGCCAGTCCGTCACAGCACCTACGGACAATTGAGTTACCTCTTTTTGCTTGACATGTTGATGCTGACAGATATTGTGAGTCGTGACATCCAGTATTTTGTTGCCTGTCCATACAAATTGGCTTCCAGCTCCACAGTGAGAAACCTTGGAGTAACCTTTGACCAGGACATGTCCTTTGTCCCTCACATAAAACAAGTCAGTAGTGCAGCTTTCTTCCACCTGAGAAACATTAGGAAAATCAGAAACATCCTTTCTCAGGATGATGCAGAAAAACTAGTCCATGCATTTGTAACTTCTAGGCTGGACTACTGTAACTCATTACTATCTGGATGTCCAAACAAATCTCTGAAAGGCCTTCAGTTAATTCAGGACGCTGCTGCACGAATATTAACAGGAACTAGGAAAAGAGATCATATCTCTCCTGTGTTAGCTTCTCCTCATTGGCTGCCAGTAAAATATAGAGTAGAATTCAAAATCCTTCTTTTAACGTATAAAGCTCTTAATGGCCAAGCTCCATCGTATCTCAGAGAGCTCATAGTTCCTTACTGTCCTAGCAGGCCACTCCGCTCTCTAGATGGAGGTTTACTTGTGGTTCCTCGAGTCTCCAAGAGTAAATCAGGAAGCAGATCGTTCAGTTATCAGGCTCCTCTTCGTTGGAACCAACTTCCAGCATCGGTCCGGGGGGCAGACTCTTTAGCCATTCTCAAGATCAGGCTTAAAACCTTCCTGTATGACAGAGTTTATAGTTAAAAAGTTAAAGTCCTCTACTCTTTAGCTATGCTGCTGTAGGCCTAGGCTGCTGGGGGAAGGACTGAGATTCTCTCTCTCTCTCTCTCTCCCTCCCTCCCCCTCCCTCCCCCTTGCATGCGCTGATAAGAACCGTGCTTCCTAAAAATCCCTGTTTCTCCCAGGTGTAAGCATTTGTACTGCATTTACTAACCATGTTTTCCTGAAGTCTCTGTCTCTCCCAGTTCTTCCACTCTCTCTCCCTGTCCTCTGACTCTTAAAGGAAGTTTTTACTTGCCACTGTCGCCAAGTGCTTGCTCATTAGGGGATCTGTTGGGTCTCTTTAAATAATTTTATAAAGAGTTTGGTGTAGACCTGCTCTATCTGTAAAGTGCCTTGATGTAACTTTGTTATGATTTGGCGCTATACAAACAGATTTTAATTTGATTTGATTTGATTTGACCTATATTTTCTTGTAAAATGAGCCTGCTCAATACTTTTTCTATAAAAAAAGAAAAATATTAAATCAAAGGTGTAGACAACCAGAATAAACTGACTACATTGGAACAATCGTTTAAAACAAAGTAGTCATTAATAGCAAACATGTACACTAAATGGAGAGAACAATAGACTTGAGGGGGGGAGAAAAATGTAACCTGGAACCAAAGAGCGAAAATGATTGTTGTTGGCATGTTCATGAAAAACTTCAATAAACTGGAAAAATTGTAAGCTTTCATTAGCATTTTGTTGGGCTGTACTATTGAGAATGCATAGAAAATAATAATATGCTTTTAGTTGTATTAATGTACAACTAAATTTCATTATTTTTTTCTTCCAGTTTTTTCCCTATTTTGGGGCGCCACAACAAGTCAGCTCCGTGGCTTGTTTGGTAGGTTTGGCCAGTTTTTATGCTGGGTGTCCTTCCTGGGCCTGGGGCCTCAGCCATGCAAAAAAAAAAAATGGTCTGGTTGACTGAGGGCGAGTCCATTGTGCTGTTGCATAGGTGTGGCTTGTTCATCGCTGCTTGCAGCTTTAAATATCATCGTTTCTTCATTAGCTCAGACGTTGGTTAACTCCTGCTGTCATGGGAGCAGTGCACACTGGATTCCTGCTGCTTCTTGGAGCCGCACTTCTCATCATACTGTCTTTTGACCAATGGGACATGCTAAATGGAAACAAAGGTACAATCTGTGTGTGTGTGTGTGTCCAGAGCATAGCCTGCACAGGCTCAGCTCTGTCCCCATATAGGAAGTTTACAAAGTTGCAGACATTCAAAATAAAACAGATAAGTATATCACATTGTCTCTGAGTGTGAGTGTGAGTGGTTGTTGGTCTCTGTCTGTCTCTGTGTGTTGGCCCTGTGATGGACTGGTGATCTGTCCAGGGTGTGCTGGGATTGGCCCCAGCACACCCTGCAACCCAGAAATGCATAAGTGGTAGAAAATTAATAAATGAATGAGGTTAAAGGTTAAGGTGTGTGTTTATAATTTTCTCAAAGTTCCTGCTGCATATCTGCTTTCTGCTCAAAAATAGATTTATTATACTCATTGCTTGTCTTTCGTATTCTGTAGTCTGTAAAATGGACATGGAATTACCTAAATGTGTGGCTCGCCTTTGGTTGTTACTCACTGTCAGCGGTTTCAGAGAAATGATAACTTAAAGATCAATTATTCATCAGTAATAAATTTATGTAGTTATATCTATGCCATTATCATTTTTCTTACCCCGACAGAGAAGTGGAATGTGCAGCATTTGAGGAAGCAGCGGATTAAAGAAATCTGTGACAAAGAGGCACTTTCTGGCAAGATAAGTTTCAAAAACCTGAAAAACCTGATTGTGGATGATGCTCATGGCCTCATCTACTGCTACATTCCCAAGGTGATGTAGACATGAACACACAAAACCTGATTATTAACAAAATTTTACTCTTCGTCTTAAAACTTGACCCTCAGTTACTTAGTAACAAACATAGTTGAATTGTACAATTCAACTGCCAATTCTTCTTACATTTCTGTCGGTTTAATGTTGTTTTATATTTTCATTTATTTATTCGTTCTGTCAATTTCTTTTTTCTACTCAATGTAGTTATTCATGTGTGCTTTCCATTGTCACATATGGCATTGTCTATATGTCAGTTGCTGCTTTGACGTACAAATTTCCACACACGATTATTATCTTATCTCAAACAGTACTCTGTGCTTTGTCTTTAGTGATAATACAGACATAGTGTGCTTGAGGAAAGGGGCACAGATCCACAACTCCTGTACTTGTTCTTATCTGCAGGTGGCATGTACCAACTGGAAAAGGGTTTTCATCATCCTGAATAAGGGTGAACCATACAGTGACCCCATGTCAATTCCTGATGTGTCTGTCCACACCGATAAGCGCTTAAATTATCTATGCGACCTCCCAGAAACAGAGATCAAGGTCAGTCAATGACTTTGAAAGTGTCCTCACCATGACAAAATATGTCCATTAGCTGCTTTCCTTAATGTAAGCTTAAATTTCAGGTGGCAGATAATTCATCTACATCATACTTCTGTGTTGACTACAGGTAAAGCTGAAGCACTACACCAAGTTCTTGTTTGTCCGAGACCCATTCATCCGTCTCATCTCTGCCTTCAGAGACAAATTTTTTAAAATAAATGAGCCATTCTATAAAAACTATGGGAGGTACATACTGAAAAGGTATGGCAACCATTCTAAACCACCAGAAACATTTAAGCAAGCGTTGGAATCAGGCATACACCTTTCATTTCACAACTTCATTCTGTATCTGCTGGACCCGGAGACACGGAAGTGCAACCCATTTGAACCTCACTGGAGAGAGATGAACAGGTTGTGCCGGCCCTGTCTCATAGAGTAAGGCCATCTTTGCTAACAGGACAAAAGTTATAAACGTCATGTACTCTGTGAAAATATATTGTAACAGTAGAGAGAGAAACGTTTGCCAGGTCTTCATTCTACCTGTTATGTTTGACTTTCAGGAATTTCATTCCTTAAATTGACTGAAATGAGAGCTTATTTAATGAAGTCTCGTTTGTTTCATGCTCTGCCATTCCTTGAAACAAGAAAAATTAGTTTCACCTCCTTTAACATCCAATGATTTCTGATGACTGCATTATTTTTCCTCTCAGGTATGATTTCATTGGCCATCAGGAAACTCTTCAGGAAGATGCTGAACAACTGTTGTCAACCTTAAACCTGCAGAGTAAGATTAAGTTTCCAGTGTCTTATGAAAACATGACCATCTCTGACCAGATGGTGGACTGGTTCAAAGCAGTGCCCCTAGAGGACAGAAAGAAGCTGTACAAGATCTACGAGAAGGACTTCAAACTGTTTGGATACAGAAAGCCTACTGAAGTGCTTGATGACTGAGGTAATAGTCATGCTTTGGACAACTTCAGTAAATGAAACCATATGATTGATGTCTTAGCCAAAACAAACAAACAAAAAAATGTTAAAAATGTTAATGTAGACTAATTGTGGAAAGGGGAATTACAAGTGATGCTAATTGGTCTGTGGTTACACAGACGAATGTCTGTTAACGGCTCTGTAAATTTTTTTTTATTTTTTTTATTTCAATGTCTGGCTTTTGTCCACTAAACCATCTATCTCATGGATATATTTCAGTTTACTCTCACAATTTGTGAGGGTTAGGGTTAGGGGTATTGAAAGTATCAAATAAGCAGGACAGATATAAGTTTTGCTTTTGTGTGTTTGTAGATTTCTCACAGTTCCTGCTGCATATCCGCTTTCTGCTTGAAAATAGGTTTATTCTTTTAAGATCATTGTTTATCTTTTGTATGGTGGAATCAATAAAATGTGTTGAGGGATTGAAAATGTCAAACCTCACCTATGATTACTTTTGGATTATCATGGATTATATCGGGGCTTTGAGAAAGACGGATGTTTGCCTTTGGACCTCACGAAACCGGAGCTGGTAAACCTGACTGTGGATGATACTCATGGCTTCATCTACTGCTACATTCTCAATGTGATGTGGACATAAAGGTGTGAAGGTGCACACAAATTTTGCACACCACACACCCCTTCTGTTTAGTTAAAGTTGCGCAATTCAACTGCCAATTGTTCGTACATATCTGCTGGTTAAACATTGTTTTATATATATGTATATATATATATATATATATATATATATATATATAGAGTGTCAACTCTTTTTTTTCTCTACCTTATCTAGTTATTCTTATCTAAATGAAAAAGAGCTAAAAGTTTTGCACATTCTCGCATCCAGAATTTCACCACACAGCAACTCATTTTGGTTTTATTACAAAACAACATGACAAAACAATAAATTTTTATGTTGAAACCCACACTCACGACACAAGGTGATGGTGGTTTATGTCTGGTTCATGGTAATCCTGCAAAATAATTCAATATCTTTTAGGAGCCTTTTACCTACTGTCTCATAACAGCGACATACCTGGGCAGCTGGCAGTGTCAGGTTTTCCAAACTGACACTTATCTGATAGGTGACCTTGAAGCTATCATCCTCTTGACCTTTGCGGCATTGTAGGCAGGAATGGCCCAACCGCAGCGTATGTTTCTTCAGTCCAACAGTGACATATCTGCTTGAAGCCCTGCACTGGGCAGTTTATGGAGCAACAGTCCTTTGGTGCCTTTGGACCCGTGAAGGTCTTGGATTTGAGTGGTGTGTCAGAGAGAGAGAAATATAAATACACAGATAGGTGCTGAAAGATTCAAAGTGCCCTTTTCTTTTAGAGTGCCATCACAAGAAGAGAATGAGAGAGAGAACAGAATTCAAGGGAGAAGACAATATGGCTTTTGTCTACATACGTGGACGTTTCATCTTTGATTCCTTGTTAATATTTTAGATGTGAATATAACATGCTAACTTTCAGGTCCACAGTCAGCTTCAGACTGCCAATATTTACAGCTCTATTTACATCTGATATATTTATTCAGCTGTTTTATCAGCTATTTATTCATCCTGAGTAACTCAGTAATCTGTAGTTTCTCCCAAAAATTGTTCATACACTTTCTGTCTCACCATTCTATTCAAATGCAAAAAGTCTCTCTCACATACACAGACATAAACTTATTACATATTCCTCTTACATCTCTGCAGTCTGGCATCATGTCACAGCTCCTGTTCAAAGGCATTTGGCAGGAGCCAGTTTGCAGTTCCCCCAGCACTGATCAGTTTGTTTGGAGGATGCATGATGGGGCAATCACAGATATATTTATATCAACTCATCATATTGAGCTTTCTTCACACTTAGCCAGTGGTGCTGGTGATTTAAACATGGGAAAGCTGGCAAGCTCCTCCTCTAGTCCTTTTATTCCTTCCGCTAAGCCATCCTGCAGACCTTCATCCACCTCATTCCCCTCCCCTGACTCCCTCCCACCCCCCTCGGATCTCACCCTCTCCCTCTCCCCTGTCCTTCCATCCAGCATGTCTGCAGCTAAAATTTCGGAGGAAAACTTCATCCCGCTGCTGCTTGTGTTACAGTTGGAATACAAAGAGTTCCCGTGGCCATTGCTTGGGTTGCTGTGGATCAAGTTGCCAGTGTAGCTGTTACCATGGTGACCACCGTTCCCCTGGTTGCTGAAGAGTGTAGCTGTTGTGGTTGAAGTTTCAGTCCCATTTCGTTTCTCTGTCAGCCGGAACCCCTCAGACAGCAAGCTGGCACTGCTAGGGGACTGTGGAGTAGCGGAGGAGCCAAGCAAGTCCCGGCCTTTCTCTGACGACAGCGAGTTATCTGGCAGGTGATGGCCTTGGCGGCGGATGCTGTGCCGCCTGGTTATGAAGTACAGGAAAAACACACCAAACACTAAACCAGCAACAAAGACAAGGATGTAAATAGCCAGAACGTGGCGACTTCCTGCTCTTGCCACTGTTCCTCCAAGACTGGGGTCCTCTCCTGTCAGGTGATAGATTCCTCTGCGGCAGGGGACGGGGTCTCTGTTAGCTGGTCCTACCTCCTGGAATAGAAAGGCATGACAGACAGGACAGAGATATTCATTTTTACAATAAAATAAAAGTAAAATCTAGACAGTTTTTTATTTAATCAAATATTCAGTTTTTGTAAACTATTGTAAACCGTTCAGTTTACAACAACAGCATGTATGCTAGAAAAGTGAATAAAACCAGCTTTTAAATAATTTGGGAAAATGATTGATGGTAGTTGTGCCTGTGTACCTGGCATGTGCAGATGTATTTTCCCAGGGTCTCCTCAGTGACAGTCACCTCCAGGTTGGAGTGGTGCTGCCTGGTGTGTCTGTGCGGAGGATGTTCCCAGCTGCAGGGCCTGGGAGACAGCTGGACACATGGCAACAGGAGGTGCAGACCCATGGAAACTTTTAGCTCTCTGGGGGATGGGTGGCAACGCTCTGGAGGAGAGAGAGTGAGCAGGGAGACAGCAGAGAGGTTAATCACAGAAAACTGCGCAAACAAATAAGAGCAGAGTGTGTGATCTGACGCTTACCATCCTTTGTGTCACATTTCATCAGGGCATCTTCCACTGTATCACCTGGACCAGGTCTGAATACACGCACAAAAAAAATGTTTTCACGTTTTTGATTCAAACTCTTTTGGTTTCTGAGCATTTTCTTGTTTCCTTGATTGTCTACATCCCTTCAACCCATTTATTTGTGAAACTGCATCTCCCTACAGTCACTACTACTTGATATGTAGAGCAACCTGACCACATCCGAATAAAAAGTAAATATGGTCATAAAAACAAACAGATTACCTGATCAATAATGAGCAAGTTTGACGATAAAAATAAATGCCTCAACGTGATAATCTCATTGTACTCACTTTGCCGTTACCCTGCAGGCATCTTCTTTCCACACACAGCCCAGGCCCCTGGCCCTGGCACACACCTCACAGTTCGGATACAGAGCGCAGCCTTCAGCCTGCACACGAGCCAGAGACAGAGGGCTGCCTACCAGGGCCTGGCCCTGCAAACACAAGGAACTGTTAGTGAATCACTGGACAACAATGCCACAACACGTGAATATATGCATTACTGCTTGTCCAAACTATATGTGAAGGATGCACGAGCTCTACCTTGTGAAGTAATATATTGTTAACAGGCTCTTGAGCTGTGAACAGGGACATCTCCCGCAGTAAGGTGGCATTCTGGCCCACTACCGCCACCTGGTGGAGCTCCCCACGGTCTGCAACACATAAAGTTATCATTAAAGTTATTTTGCTTATTTCATACTGAAACCTAATGTTATTTAGACTATTTGAGCAATTTTCTACAAATTTTGATTGATTTAAAATGTCCCGAGACCCATTATCAAAGTAACGTCTTTCACAAAATTCTTCCACATTTGCACATTTTAATTTAAATGTCAGTTTCATTTCTCTTTTTTCTTTTCTTCTACTTTCAGTTCAATATATCTGCCCTCTGTCCTCATCTGTCCCAACCTGTTCCGAGGTGCAGGACTGCTCTTGTTGGTTCCTCCCCGCTGCCTGCCTGGGTCACAGCCAGCTTGGTGTATCTGATTCTTTTGCGCACCAGCAAGGGTGCTGCAGTGACACTGTTCTCCATCAGGGGATGGTCCCTCACAAATGTCAGCACCTTGTCTGGGAGTTTTAAAGATGACTCAAATCCTTCAGCCTTTAATGCATTGTTCAAACACTGAAAAAATATGGAGAGAATGAGAAAGAAAAGTTAGATCAGAGTATTTATACTAGGACAGTAAATGTAACAGAGAGTGTTGGTGTTCAGCCGGAAGCATGAGACAGTTTAGCACCTGGCCAGGCCTTGGTGTGGGGATGGGTTCAGGGTTGATCCAATTCTCACAGGTCTTCTTCAGCTCTTTAAAGGGACCATCCATCACTTTGTTTATGTCAGACAAACTGAAAACACACACTGCTGATAATTCTTCATGTTCCCTGTGAAAAAGAAAAGGCATGGTTCGATCTCTTAACAGTTAAAAATGTTTAATGTCCAAGGACTATCATCTGATAGTTTGGCTATCACCAAGAAGTGCCGTCCACCTCTGCCTCCCATATGAATCGCGATCGCTCTCATTTCATAGTTGAAATTGTGAAAATGTCGCTGGTCTGCTCTTCAGCACTTAGCTTACCACTGGGAGGTGAAGAGTCCATAGAAGTGTGTGCTGCTGGGGTCCCCCTGTGTGTGTTGCATGGTGAAAACATCAGTCAGGATGTTGTAGCGCTGACCACTGGGTTTGTCCTCACACACCAGCTGGGCCTTGAGAAAGGTGGTCCAGCGACGCTGAAGAGTCTTCATCCCGCCCACATCAGACTGAGCACACAGGAGGACAGAGATAATGGAGATTCAATAAAGGCAATGCATGAATGAATGATTCAGTCAGGGAGCAGGGTTACCTTGCAGACTCGTGCCACTCTGGGGACCTTGACCTTGGTGTAGAGATCATACTCTTTGGCAACCTCAGTGAAGAAGAAGTAGATTTTATCATCATCTCCTGTCGGGTTGCTGTCAGCTGACTGCTGTATGAAGGCTGAGCTGACAAACTCCGGGTCTAAAAAAGACGCACGCACACAAGAACTTTATTCTTACTCCTGTATGAAAAGAATGAAGAAAGAAATGCCGATGTGTGGATGTGTGGATTTGGTTTACAGTGGTGTGTGACAGTGCATGTGCGTCTCACCACTGAGCCAGTTGATGGATCGTTCAGTTCGGATGCGCTCCTGCTCAAGACCTGTTGCCCGGGAGATGTCAAACAGCGTTCCCAGGAAGTTACTGGTGGCTGCCGTGTATAGGATCCCACCTAGACACACAAACACCACACGAAGAAGTAGTTGAGAGAAAATAAATAAAAGTGAACAAATAAACAGAAGTTCTTTAAAAATTCTACGTACAAATAACACTTTATCAACTGAGCATCAACGCCAATCATAGCCCTTACCTGCCATCACAGCTGTGTAGTGCTGACTGGGCTCAAAGGGACACTTGCCCTTCCCAGTCTCCATCTGCACTCCTCCATCCTTAGCTTTCTTCAGTGTGAAAGTGGAGAGCTCCTTCAGGAGGACAGGAAAATAGGAGAATTTAGGGAAAACCTAAATTGATATGACATTATGATCGCTCATGTAAAAGCTTCTGTGAGTTTAGCATTCGAAGTACCGGCTGGAAAATGTCAATGGCAACAAATCATCTGAAAGCTTTTACTGGTTGAAATGACATTTTTCTTATAATTACAAAGGGAAGTGCGTGACTACAGTTTAAAAAGCACTATTTAGTTTAAATGTGACTAAATGTGCTTCTGTGGGAGGATGACTAACAGCATGTGAGTGCGTGCTCCTCTGCCTGACCCTTTGATGGAGGCCTGGGGTATGAGTGACTGTGGGAACTTGTCACAGAGATTTATCTGCGGCTCATAATGTGCACAGATCTTCCCCGTAATATCTCGGCAAAAAATAAATTCACACACAAATAGCGGGATGGTCTCTTTCACACACACTAACCAGGAAGGCACACTGGGGGTCGAAGGCATAGGTGCCACACACATAGATGCTTCCCTCTTCCAGAAACTCCAGCAGCCGGATGTAGTTGTGGCAGTCGACCTGCAGAGGGACACAAATCCTCACAAATTAAAACAAAATGTGCTGTTTTTTTTCCAATAATGTTTACATGTCACTGTTTAGCACATTTTAGCATTTTAGTGAAAAAACAAAGGTGGGCACATAATAAACATTATCATAATTGAAATATACAGAACAGCCCAAAAGTTTGGACACACTTTCCTATTCATTTGAATGAGAAGGTGTGTCCAAACCTTTAGCCTGTACTGTATATCGGTATTCTCATTCTAAGTTTACATTTAACCACATCAATATTAAACAGTTTGGATCTTCACATCAATTGTTTTCTATGACGGTGTGTTAAAGCTAAACATTATTTAACTGTCATGAGGTCCTTGCTTGTTTTTGCGGGGGAAAAGAGGATTCTGAGAGCAGCTGCAGTATCAATGATTTTAATTGGAAATTGGAGAAACCCACTGTTGAAGGAGACATTTGAGACCCCCACTGGTATTGGCAGAGACCAACTTAATAACCCACAAACAGGCAAATATGAAACCCAAGACTACTCATGATCATGCATAAATAATACTGAGAAATACACCAATCAACAGTGTATTTGTTGAACCCTGTTTTCTTTCATCTTCTCATCATCATTTTTATATCTCTTATATTATGTCTGCAACCATACTGGAAATGGAGGAGGCACCATTTTCCCTTCCCAGTTACTACGAACTTGCGACACGGGCCGTTTTATTTAGCTCGTCTGTGTGTTCTGTGAATGCCACCCTGGATCAGCTCTGGGCCTGAGTCACCTCCTCCCCAAGGACCTGATCCTCTCTGATGCCCAGATCATGTCAGCCAAATCAGCCCCCCAGCATCGTCTACCCCACACACATACTCAACGTGAGACAGAGAGAAAGGGGGAGAGCTGAGGCTGATAACAATGGGATAAACTCTGGATTAACTATTTCATTGGCTCATATTAACCTCATTCATTCTAATAAGTTTCATTCACATTCTGGCATGGGGTGGATCAAATGGCTCTATTCTACTGTATTTGATTCTTTACAATCCTTCATTGTAATTGGGTCTAATTATTCTTCTTTCAAGTTGAAAGCTTCTGTAGCTTCTGTGCTCACAGTAGAAAATGAAGTGTCTTGCCACCAAAACATCTACAAGCTTATATGTCAACTCTTATTTACTCAAAACACAATTATGGAGATTAAACCATGCGTAAACCTGGCATTACTTTCTTCCTTTGATTTGAACCTTTGTTCTCTCCTTCTACTCTGCATTTCTTTCACTTGCTCTCTTCTGCCAACTTGATCCTGCACACACCATGTCATGACTGTATTCTCCCCCTGACCTCAAAAAAGGGATTCAGACAGCCAGAATATCAATGATCACAAACCTGAGGACTAATTATAACACCCCTAAGCCTAACCCTATCTCAAAAACATGCCTATACAAAGAGCCAGGCTCAATCTGGAAAAATAATGTTTGACAAAGTTCATTATAGCGGACTATTTTTCACACATTCAAACAACAAGCGGCAGTGTTCTTATCTGTTTGTCACCATGTGTTGATACTACAGATGTGCTGATGCTTTAAACACCCAAGCAGAAAACCCACACACAGCGTACGAGGGACAGGGCGAGTAGGCCGGGACGTGGTCGATGACGGAAGAGTGTACACCAAACAGTACCGACAGTACCACAAAATTTAGTCATGAAAAAACTGATTTCATTGTACATATTTTCACTGAACATAATTTCCTTGTACGTGGTAAAATAACAACAACACTTATTGTGAATTTGACTAATATATTGAAGTATCTTTTTATCTTTTCATCTGTTACAACATCCTCTGTTTTCCTGAGTTTGCCAACACCCGGGTGACAGTGTCTGTAACATGCCCCAATTTGCCCCTCTGAGTCTGTAGCTTTTGCATGATTCACATTTAGCCCCCCCCCCCACCTCCACACACACACCTTGTTTCCAAAAGTCAGCTTCAGGGACATTTCCTATTGAGTCTATTATCCTGTCTCTCCAGTCGTCATCCTTTACTTCTCCTCTGTTTCTTCTAATGCTACTCCTCATCCCTCCTGACCATCCACTGTCTGTCACTCTTCCCCTTCCTGTCTCCTTATCTATCTGCTCTCCCTCTTCTAAATCCTTCTGACTCACATGTAATCTTGGAATTAGTGTCTCAACTGAAAAACAACATCTTTCTTTCCTGCCTTTATCAGTCTTTCACCTATCCACCCCCCCTTTACACTGGAAAGCAGGAAACCCTCCTTTGTGGTGATTGTGTAAAATAGGTTTCCCTTCATCTAAATCCTGACCTTTCATTGGTTTTCTTTATCTTCTGATTTGACCTAATTTCCCTAAAGTGAAAGGCATTTTTGAGAATGACCAGGATTTTTTTTAACCTGATACTGCTCAGTACACTTTTACAACCAGTTAGCCATTTAGACATTACTCAACAAAGGGAGCTCCAGTGCAGTTAGTTTCCTGTAAGCAGTTTGACTGAAGTCCTGTTGTAATCACAGCAAAATGAGTGTACAGAATGCTCTATTTAATTAGTTTCCAAAGACAGTTACTGGGCATCTTTGGCTTCACACACAGCCTCTCCTGCTCTTTCTGTCTCTACATACACACACAGACCAAAGTAGACACACACACACACACACACACACACACACACTCCTGACGAGATCTTGGCATAAGTCCCAGAACTTCCCATCTGATGTCTAACAGCACGGGGTCCTGACACAAACACATACAAATGCATGCTGAAGCGCACAATATGCGCCCATATAATTACTTATTTCAAATGTCAGAGGACAGTTGAAACATAAAAAATATTTAAAATAAGTTCTTACCAACTGCAAGGATTAGAAAACCTTTTATAGCAACTAAGTCTTTGTAGGTAATTATCCAATCTACTTAGGTAATACATCAGCAATTTTAGAAAAACAAAAACCTTTAAATAATCTAATAGTCAATGGCAGAGTAAGAAATACATTCAAGGCACCAATTGTTAAAAAACAGTCTGAACCTTGACTCTGCATTTAGTGAATCCAAGGTTTTGAAATTGGATGCAAAACAGAAGCATATTTCGAAGCACAAACAGGTTTTTACTGGAGGGACTGAGCATACAGCTGTTTGAGTAGCTGTTGTGGTTTCCAGGATATCCCTGGATGTTTCTGTACAGCGTTATTTCAACAGGATTATTGGAGAAGACAGCGACGGTAAATACTGTGAATCACTGTAAATGTCCACTTACAGGGATCCTCTGCTGCTGGCTGCACGGTTCCTACAGCTTTAGGAAATCATACAGTAGACCTCCATATGTGTTGATTGCAACCATGTATATTGTGCAGGGAGACACACACACACACACACACACAGCTCTCACCTCCGTCTTTCCCTTTGCCACACAGGACCTTCTCTTCTCCTCTGGCACATCCCACGTAATCTGCATCAACAGAGAAGGGAGGTAAATTAAATTCTTACCTGACAGTCAGCAGACTATGTAAATATTTTTACTTTATTGCATCACTGTTTTTGTTCATGTAGGGCAAACAGAAATGCTGCTAATGACAGGGTGAGAATGAGCTGAAGCAGGTGAATGAAATTAACTTAATTATTCATTTGACCGAGCTTCTTCAACTGTAAAATGCTAATGGATCTTCGTCATTTCAAGTCCGTCATAGTGATTTCGTCATTCATATAATATCACTTAGCATTTTTAGTTCAGCCCAACAGTCTGTCAATGACTGTCTCCATCAAAAACTGTTACAAAAACATGCCAGTTTTTCCATCTCTTCAGTGAGATGGTTTGAATGACAAAGAATCCAGACCAAGTCATGATGTACATCATCATGACTTGGTCTGTTCCCATTTCTTTGTTACACTTCATACTTAAATAAAAATATATATACACATAATATAAATAATAAATAATATAAATGCATCGACTACTTCACTCCAGTAAAATATCAAAAACTTGAAAACATTTTTTGAGAGAAGTCTAGAGTTAAGAGAAATGAATTATTTTGTTTTACCTACTTCATTTTGGGATAATAAAAGCATTTCCTCTCTAAAAGCCCTTCTTGAAAAGACAACTTGAAAATGTGTAGTGTAGCAAATGTGACACACACACACACACACACATACACACACACACACACACTTCTTACATTGAGTGGCGGTTTGTCCAAATTATTAGTGTCTACAGACAAGATGGCATCCCTGGCTCCCAGGAACAGCATGCCTGATGAACGGTCTAGTAGAAACGTACTGAAGTTGGCCACGCCCCCGAACCTCTTCGGATCCAGGATATCTTTGGAGTGAAGCAAAACGAGAAAAGGGAGATTTCTTTATCTATTTTTTCAAATTTTAGAGGACAAACAAGCCCTGCTGTCAACCAGAAGAAACAACATGAATGCTAACTCCACAAGATCTAAAGTAGGATATATTTGTTTACAGCAGCTGAGCAAATGTGAGAACAAATGGGTGACAGAGTGAAAGAAATCAAACTTGAGGAATTGAGGGATGAGGATAGGATGGACAGAGATGAGAGTAACCCTTGTTTCACCCTGCTAAAGATTAACTCCTCTAATCCATTTCCTCATCAGTCTTTTTCACTTTTTTTTTTTTTTTTTTTACTTTGTTTCCTTCATTTACTGCAATCTTGTTGTATTGAACATCTTTTATATATTTTTATAATTCTCTCTTCGTCGGTTTTCTTTTTAAAATGGGATGCTACATATTTCATTCAGGCAACCCCACTACTGAGCAGGAATACAATAAAATAAACACAATCATGATATGGGATGAATAATTCATTATGCTTCCACATATTATTTGAAGTGCAATCTCAGCTACGAACAAGATCCCAAAAGCTTTTAGAACTGTGTCCCAGCTCTTGTTTGCCCTCTCACACTCCTACACTATCAGTTGTCCTCCAAATATGTCTACATATTTGTTCATTTACGTAGTTAATTTATACATATTAATTTACATTACACCTTGTTCACGACACAACTGATGAACCCCGACAGATGAAATGACTCCACACATAGACATAGACGACACACGTTTGTATACACACACACAGCGTTTATCATCTTCATGTCTTCTTAGTAAGCAGAGCAAATTCAAAGGCTTATTACTCGCTACTAACACACACTCTACTATACTTAACGTGAAAGCACTAAACTCAGTAATAAATATTCAGCAAAAGAACAAACATAAGGAAAATTCTAAAGAGGGAAAAAAGAGGGAAAACACATACATGCACACACCCAGTACTATTCTGTAGGTCCAGTGTGACACATTGAAAGGGGAGCTCATTTAACAGCACAACAGCATTACAACAAGAATAGTTACCAAAATCTTTGGAGGGAAATCCTTTGGACTGTGGGTCAGAAATAGAATTTGAGGCACTTGACATCCCACTTTAGCAGCTGTCAACTAAAAGATTTACACTGGTACAATTATCCTCTGTTATGGAGGACGGGAGTCACAGTACCATTTCAGGATGTCCTGATAAATGGCACTGCCTTGGTGCAGACATGGTTTTCCACTTAGAGCCTTACTGTGTTGTTCTATGAGATGAAAAAAGACCCCGATGCACTGACATCTGCTTGTAACCAAATCACAGACAGTAGCCCCCCTGCCTCCATCAAGACGCTCTCATCCAGCGAGTCTGTCTGTTTCACATGAATGTCATTTTTCATTCACTAAGAAGCCATCTGCTCAGCTAAAAGCCTCCAGGCAAGTCAAATAGCAAAGGAGCTGTGATTCACTCACCAAGGTCTTCCACTTCTTGAAACTCTTGTGTCTGTGTGTGTTTGTGTTTTTTGATGGGCACTTGTGTACCGGTCGTACACAAACTATATAATACTATGTCCCAATAATGATAGTTCAGTGGTGGAAATTTTCTTGTCGGTTTAAGTTTGGCTGTAGTGATTGTTCCTCGGGCTTATGTTCAGGATGTTTATCCATGGTGATGCCGCCTTTGTGCGACCATTCAGCGTTGCCCATGGCTGGGCTTTTGCATATGAGCTACACAAAGGTCAAATATGTGGTGGTGGTGGTTGCCTGAGAAATGCATTACATGAAAGTGAACATGCCTTCACAGCGGGTGGGGAAATAGGGGTCTAATTGTTGTAGACAAATGAAATTCAAATTATTTGTTGTTTGAGTTGCGTACTATACAATAATAAAATCTACATTTGAAGTTTCCCTAACACTGATGATGTGTGCATCAGCCAAGTGTCTCCATGTTGATTAAGCTATTGTAGTTTAATATCGTCTTCCCACTCATACACCCTGAACTAATGAAATAAACACTTTAATCCTCAATCTGTCAATCAAAGGTGACTTCAAATGAAAGGAGGCAATGAGAACATCCCTTCTTCTCCTTTTCATACTTAAGTCGCCTCTTCTTTGTTGCTGTCATCCATCCATCTTGTCGTCACCCAGCAACCCCCTCATCACAGAGGCATTATTTCTTCAAACTGTCTCTACACAGTTGCCTTTCAATGGGCCAAATCACACACAAACATGCAGCAAAGCAGACATGAGCATTTGTGACATAGGCCAAAGGCAAGGTCTGGAGAGATGTCCTTGGAAACTGGTCCCTGCTGGCTATGTAGGGCATAACACACACTCGCACATTAGAACACCACCTGCTGTGCACCCTAATGTAGAGAGATGATTCCTAGAGCTACACCATCTGACCCCCTCTCACACAGTCACATAAAAACACCTCTGACCCTACACATCCAGACTAAAAAAGGCCTGATGCATGGTTTTGCAAATATTAATGCAATTACTTTCTCCATCTGCTTTTTCTCCTCTATCCCCATGAGGCTATGACGGAGCTGCTTGTTCGAAGCCCTTTGCGAATAAATTTGCGTTGGCATGTGTCACAGAGGAAGGGAGGATGCTCTGCAGGTTGGGTAAATATCTCCCTTTGACAGCAGGACCCTGAAGCTCATGTATCAAATATCACCTCCTGCCTGTGCATCACTGTTTGCCCATTCATGTGTGCATGCGTGATGTGTGTATGCACAGGTGTGCATGTGTGGTGATGACGGGACTAAAAGGACAAATGTTACAACAAAGACTAGTGATGGCTGTACAGATTAAAGTGGAAGAGACAAAGTAAACTAATTGTGCAGTGAATGTGAATTAACTAACAGACATAACCACATAAACAAATTGACAGATATGATTTAATGAGTCCGTCAAGATCAAACCACATGAAAACACACTATTTGGTAGAAAAACGCTGACCCAATATTTTATCATTTATTTCTTATTTCTCCACACTCAAATAAATTTCCTGCTTCCTTCCTTGATTTGTTTTGCCCGGTGCAGGACGTATGACATATTAGTGTCATATGTATATTGTCCTAGAATGTCACAAATATCTCTGTTAAAACATCAGCACATACGTAGAAACACTAGTAATCATGAATGGTAAACCAAAGTTCAGCATTATTCCTTTTTAACTCTGCTGTTATACCTACTCCTGATGAAAACATCTGGCTCTTCAGCCGATAAATGCTTCACTTGCTTTGGCAGCTTGTTGCTTACTTTTTCTGCCGGACGGAAACACCAAGTTGGATTATCAGAGTATTTCCTCTCCTGGCCACGTTGTCTGGAGACAAAACTGATGTGAGCAGCCTGGGTGACCAGAAGACCAAAACAATGAGCTGAAGAAATGCTGTGAACAGCTGAGTGGAAGTGCAGTCATCACTCCTGACTAAATGTAGAAATCTGATCAATTATTTATGCACAAATATGGATTGGGGAAGCTTTAAATGTAAAAGTTAAGCAGGGTGTTGGTGTGGGAGAGAGTATGATACCTTCACTGCCCTCCCCGAATGTGTGAATATTAAAAATTTCGCAGTGGTAACTAGCTAAAGCGTTTTCAAAATGCCCTGGCAATACATACATAATACAGGATTTACTGGGTAATAAAGAATTATAGCTAAAAACGGTTTAGATAATGTGTCTGGAAAAAACACCGACCTTATACATGTTGAAATAAAAATCACACCTTGGGTGGTGTGAGTATAAATGAATAAGTAGTCCTAAAATACAAAATCCTCTCCCCTGCCATGAATCATTCATTCATTATACATTAAACATGACTGAGAGGCAGCCAGGGAGAGAGACCAACAAAGTCTGTGAGTGTGTGTGTGTGTGTGGCATGTCCATTAAGGGTTTAATAAACTGCTTTTTGCTCTGGGGGACCAACCCCAGTCTCTGGCTGCAGGGCATTGTGGGTTTGGACCAACCAGGAAGTGATAAATTATACACCTCCCTCCTTAATCTGTCAATCAAAACTAACGGGATGGGGAAAAAAGATGCAGAGAGGCTCACACACATGCTCCTGCCCCCACAGTCTCTTAACAGATATACATGCACACAGATGCACACACATACACACACAGCTCCTGTGGTGAGACAGGACACAGCTGCATGATCCACACAGTTGTGCACTTTGCAGAAACACACATTTATAGTCCGATCATCCACTCAATGCCAATTTCCAGCTGTGGTTTTCTCAGAATTGTTCAGCAGCATTCGAGGGGTGGGGGCATGCACTCTACAGGTTAAGGTAATAAGCCAGCTTTGGGCAGACTGTCGCATTAGACTACGAAGCCATTAACACACTCCAGTCCTCCATGCTTCACTTCAGCCTACATTATGACGAGTAACAGTAGATATGTAGCACTGCACAAAGTGAGACAATCCCGCTGTCATTTGAAGAATGGCTTTTAAATTAGGATAAAGAGCACTATACTATACGAAGAATTATGGACAAGGCATCCAGACTGACAGAATGTAAACCACTGTATATGTGTGTGACAGTAAGGATTTGTAACCCGTCCTTATGGTTCCAAAGTAGTTCATTGTCTTTGCTTTGATGACGGATGTCAGCTGTTCAGGCATATCCTGTCCCCAGCTGTTGTTAGTGTTCATGTAAGTACGAAAAAAGGGGAGGTGGTGTGTTCAACAAAGGAGGTTTCAGTTTGAATTTAAATAAATAAATAAATGAATGAATAAATAAAAATAAAGATTAATAGATACTGCATGATACTTGTCCTGCATCTGCAACACACCAAATATATCTGGGGCACACAGACGGTAAAGAACAAGGTCACTCTTCACTGAAATTGATTCAAAAACACATCAGAGTCTCATTGCGAGGTCCTCCTGATAGTCTGTTTTTTCTTGCCATTGACAATTTCCACCTTGAAATGAATTGTTAAATGAAAATGTCTGTCTTATCAGAACAAAATGTCAGTGTGTGTGTTTGTGTGTGTCTGTGTGTGACTGAACTGATTTTTCCATCGAAAAACACTATACTTAGAAACCACATGGTTTTTAGGACCTTTGAAAGTCAATTACTGGTTTAAGGGTTGTGTTTAATGGCAGTAGAGGTGGCTTTTAAATGATATCTCTAAACTGCAAACATTTTAGGACCATGTGTGGAGGTTTTATTTTATGTGAAAAGCGATGGAATTGGCTGCTGTGATAAAATGTGACTACCCTTGTGGATCCTTTAAAGTTTTAAAGTTTTAAAGTTTAGGTAGGGAAAAGTCCATTTCTATGTAATGATAACGAAATTATGTTAACCCAAATAACCCAAGCAATAAATGGTTATTACACTAGTTTATCAAAAGTGCATTTATACATGCTAATGAATTAGAAGCACTGGGGTCCATGCTCTCATTAAAAGCGTATTCAATTTCTCTTATTTTTTGTAACGCTGACTTTTTTTTTTTTTTTTAAGTTATTTTTTTATTGTTTGCGCGGCACACATTTTAGTTTGGCGGGGGGGGCTTTAACCGACAAAGCCAATAGTTACAAACCAAAAACCTCCCATCACCATTTTCTTCCCAAGTCAGCTCACTTTGGGATGCACCTCTGGCCCTGCTCCTTTCCATTCACAGGTAAAGACATCAAAAACACAAAATGACCCTGATGCACAGCGTTGGCCTCTCCTTTGAGGTTCTGCTTCACACACACAAGTCCTTTGGGAAATGGGAGATTACCAGGCATCGAGAAAAAAGCCAGAGAGGAGAAGAGGGTAAGACTGAAGGAGATGTAGGCGGGAGGAAAGGGAGCAGCAGAAAGGAAATTATACAAGGCCAGAGAGTACGGAAGGAGGGAGGAGGAGGTGAAGGGTTGCAGTGACTGATTGCCCACTTCCTCACTGAATGTTCTGCTACTCTTCATCTTCTAATGTCCTTTTATTATTCCCTCTTTCCTCTTCAGGTGTGTTCCAGTGTGCAGTTGTGTGTGTTTCATTTGGATGGCTATAGATGAATAAATGATGACACTGAAAAACAAATTCCTTTGTGTGAATCCACTTTGCTTCAATTTTCACATCCCCTTCTCCCCTGATGCCAACCTCCCACCACCTCTATGCTCTTCCCCAATTTCTCTCCCACCCCCAACCTCTCTCGCTCTCTCTCTCTCTCTCTCTGGCTCTGAGTGATAAGCAATAGCACTACTAATCAGGCTTGCCCTAAATTCGCCCATGCCCTGCAGGATTAGCATGTGCGAGTGAGTGTGTGCGCTGTTTATGTCAGTGTGTTGGTTTAGGAGCGTGATGCCTGAAGCATCCACCAGTCCTCACACTGATGGTGTGTGTACATGAGAAAGAGAAGGAGAGAGCGAGAGAGAGGGGTGGAGGATGGGGAAGGGGGGGTGGTTCTGTATGAATGAGTCATTGAATCAACACAATCTTGTTATTTTTATCTTACAGTAAGACTGTACAGATAAATATAATGAATTCCTATTGTGTCTGAAAAAAAAATATATATACATTAGGTATGTCCCCAGTATTGGCCTAATAAGGGTAAAATATTTCCATTATTGACATAATTATTATTTTTAAAAACATAACTACCCGTAAATCTGTGAGGAAACCATTCTACACACATTTTTAATATGGCCACATCTTTTACACAAAGGCACACATCACACACCCAGACGCTCACCTGTCTAACTGTGTTTAGGTTCTGCCTGGTGGATCGAGACTAAACAGTGAAGGAAGCTGCGTCTCTGAAGCCAAATAGAGCTGGAGCAGCCACAACATCTGCTACACTACAGCCGTTGTTCTGACCCTTTTTGGCTTATTATCTCTGGCAATGATGCAATGTATTCTTAAGACCCAACTTGACAGACCATGGCCTTTGTGTGGCTGTGAATTATAAGCAGTCCAAGCAAAGAGTTACTTTTCCCGGAGGGTTTTAGTCACCACATCACTTTTTACCTCTGAGAAATTGACTTGAGGTCATTTTGGTTACCAGAGCTTAGGATCTGAGTTTTGAGCATTGGGGATGTTCTGCAGTTTCTCTTCCACCTACAGTGTTTTTTGTTAGTTTTTGTTTATTTCTTTTTTTTTTTTTTGGGGGGGGGGCTTGATAATTGATCGATGCCACCGCTTTTAATATGTTACAAAAGCTGAAACTTACAGTTGGAACGACATTTCATCGTTCTAATTCAAGCACACAATGCAAAGCTTGTGTTATAGGTTTGCATCTATAATACCATTGTTACAGACGTTCTCTGTCCATTACAGAGCAAAAACCAAATGGCTTGAGATGAACGTACACCTCGGGAGGAGACACAAATCCACGCCGAGATGATTCTCAGCAGATGTGTTCTGTGGGTGGCTGCTCTTAGGCAGCACATACTGCAGCAGGTATACGATACCACAACTGCTGCATTGGTGGGTTTGTGCACATGTGTGTATATCTGTGGCATGGTGGTCTGCGTGTGACTGGGAAATCTTTCTCTGTAGCACAGAGACCCCACACACTTCTCATTAAACCAGCAAAAAAACCACACAGTTCTAGCAACTATCTGCATGTGGTTTCCACAGGCAAGTGCTGAAGCAACAGCTGGTTGGTGTCACATGTGTGTCACTGATGACCTCTGCGGTCACAAGCCAAAGGTCAGCTTTTACTGCTGTTCAAGTGGGAAGATCAATAGGACCTAGAACCATATGCACCCAGCCAACCTAGTTGCAGTTCAGCTTTTAATCAGTACTTCTCTGAAATGGGAAAAGAAGAGTCTGTTTTCATACTGGTTTCACTTAAAAACCAAACACTGAGTAAACGTTTGTAACCTGCAGGAAGTGACCACGCATACCATCACTAAGAGGTTTTTGACTGACAAGTTAAATGTCAGTCGATGATGAATAAAAGCGTTATTAAGTCTGGGTGTGAGTGAATCACATGATCAGCTTCAACTTTGGCTACAATGGCTTTTAGTATTTAACAAAGCCCATTTCCTGTAACTGATTACAGCCACTGTTCACCTACAAAGTGGTTTTCTTCCATCCACACCCACATGATTCTCATATGTCCTTTTCCTGTTGTCTCAATGCGCTCTCATAGATGCAACATACATACAGATTATAATATGACACATGAATGACAGACGAGATAAAAGAGAAAGCCAATGGATACTAAAAGTGGCAAAATAATGATTAAAAAATGCACAGTGGAGTAGCAGAGGGCGGGAGGTGGCTTAGGCCTGAGAGCAAGTTTGAGCAGGAAGCTAGCAGCTTGGCCATTAGTGGACCAGATAGTAATAGAGGCTAATAGGGAAGGGAAACTGTGAAAATCAATTATAGATACATCAATTAGCTGCCTGCTGGTCTAAATGGTTTTGAGAGGGGAGGGGAGGAGAGGAGATGAATCTGGGACACTGATTTTGCTGACAGTACATTCGTATTACCGCTTTCTGATGTTCGGATTCATTTTTATTTTCCATCATCCGTCTCATTCCTTTCCTTTCTTCCCAATTTCAACTTCATAAACCCCCTTCCCTGAGGTAGAAAGCAGAGGTTAAAGGTCACGCCATTAATAGTAATTTGATTGTCTCACAGACAGAAACAAAGGGGTGGAGAGAAGAGGAAAGGAGTGGGGTGTGGAGGAGTGGGAAAAGCTGTTTCAACATTAACGCTAGTGACCTTTTACTGGCCAATGATGTTGAGTATTGAGCCACTTTAGTTCTTTGAGACCTCAATACTGCTTTCAACATAGTAGATTGTAAAAAAAAACAAAAAACAATTCCTATACAGACTGGAAAAGGAGCAGGAATCACTGATATCACTTTAAACTGCTTCAAGTTCAATTATCTAATCAGAGTTTCTTTGCCTTGATGGTTGAGTGACAGCACAGAAAGGCCTCAGGCCCGGGACCTGAACCTGCAACCTTCTTGTTGTGGGGCAACACCGCTATTATTATTATTATTGTTATTATATTAATGACAATAAATAAGTATGTGACAACTAAGAACACTATAAAAACATGGAATGTATAAAATGAATGAAAGAATGGGGAACAGTGGTCTCTGCAGATATATTCCAGAAAATACCCTCCATCCACACAGGCAGCTGGAGGAGGCCAAAGTGACACACATACCAGACCCTACATCCTCGATTCCACAACCTAAGCCTGTAATTCATGCAAACACACTGCTCACTACTTTCATGTTTCCATCCTCCCAATCACATGCTGCCTCAGTGACTCAACCTCATGACCAGGCCAGAAGACCAATAAGACCCAGGTGAAGTTTTGAGACAGGTTCTCACTTCCGATGGTGTCATTTAACTCCGAACACACCACGTGAAAGCATTTGAAATGATCAATCAACAGTAAAAAAGCATTCAGTTCGATATATTTTATCAAAAATTATGCTTAAGGACATGTATCTCAAGTAATGAATGTTCACCTGTCATCCTCTCACTGGGAGAATATAATAAACCAACCACAGCTGAGTGTGTAGATTACATTCTCAACACTTTGAAGCCGAACATTGGCGCTCAATCTATATTATCCAATCCGTGGTCATCCCTCCAAAAGAAACTGTGCTGTGAAAACCACAACTCTCTTTTTCAAAGTCGACAATGCGTTCAAAAGGACACATCTTGAGTCCATGTTGTGTCTGTGGTAGCCATTGTACTCATGATGTCTGGGGCTGGGTCTGTCCTCGACAATGGGACAAAGCGGCCAGTGTACTGAACCGAGTTCAGCCACTGACAGAGATCACAGATTAAAGCAGACAAGATTTAACCACTGGCAACCGATGAACCCTACGGGGATGTGTGTAATCGTGTTTGGGGGAGTGGGTGTACGCCAAAATGCTTAATGTTTGAGTTTTCTATTTCCAATCAGCATGACCGAAAAGGTCATGCTGATTGACCACCAGTACCTCGATTCCCACAATGGTTCTCCTGCTCCTCTCCTTTCGGTTTCATTCACTGTATAGAACAATGACTGCTTTGTTAGTGAGACACAAGCCATTCTCACATCTCCGAAATAACTACCTCTTCCTGCAGTAAATGGCCCAAACTACACCCTCACAGTTAAAATCAGACATGCGATCAACTCACCATGAGGCTGCCAGTGTATTTATATTAGAAGTTCTACCCCAGTCGTTCTCAGCAGACGCTGACACAAACATGACACCATCTTTGACCTGTGACCCCTTTCTCCAAGCAGTATGAGCCATTCACACACTTTTAGCACCACAGGAGCTGATAACAACTCTTTTGATGCAGTACCATTGTGTGTTTGTGTGTGCGTGTGAGTGAGTATGAATGTGTTTGTAGTGGTAGATGATGGACGATGACCTTGCAGCTGCAGAAACCGGCCTCACAAAACAAAATGGAGGGATTCCAAATCAGAAAGGAGGATGAGCAAGAAAGAGAGAGATATAGAGAGAGAATAATTCTGTACTTCCTCGTTTACTTTCTATTTGCTTATTCCTGCTCTGTCTTTCTGGCTTTTTCCATCCATACTTGGCTGCTACAGTATATCAAGGTCAGCTGGATCTCAGTGTTGTTTTAGCAGTTCACTACCTCCCCCTGTGTTTGTGTGTGTGTACAGATTACTTTTAGAAGCTATTTAGCATAACACCAAATCCAAATCACACAAGAGGAACTGGGGAATAAGAATAAATTATGGTAGTGAAAGTGAGTGAAGGGGAGAGAGAGAGGTGGGCAGGAAATGGTAGAGATGCAGATTATTCATGTAGAAACAATCTATCTATACCACCAGATCGTTTGATTGTGCCAAAATATCTTTGGTTAAAAAAAAAAAAAAACATGCTGCAACCCAATTATATATATATTATATATTATATATATATATATATATATATATATAGAGCATGTTTACACATATCATTGCTGCATTAGTGATTAACTAGTTCGTGATTTATTTTAACAATTCTAATCTCTAAAAAACGTCAAAACGCATATTCCCAATTTACTGCCGCTTAAATGCAAAAAACACAATTTAACACACGTGTTGGGTGACTTTGCAGCAGCTTCTTTTCCTGACTTGGATTTAGGGATAAGTGATATGTCCGAGCTGTGGGGGAACTGACATTGAGCGATGGTGGGTTACACCCTCGACAGGTCACTAGTCTATCACTGCGCTGACACAAAGAATCATTCATCCTCACAGACACCTACAGGTAATTTGGTTTTCCATGCAACCTGCATGTTTTTGGATTGTGAGAGGAGGCCTGTGTTGTTCAAGCATTGCACGCTGATCTGAGCGCTGTAGGGTTTTTAATGAGGCGCAGGTGGCAGGTTCTACTGTGTTCCCGCTGTCTGTAAATGAAACATGCCAGAACGAGATTAGTACCAATCAATCCAGTGTGTTTAAAATGTTTAATAACTAGGTTCATAAGAAACCTGCTTACCATGTGGTTTTTCTGAGCTACCTGTTACAAACAGCAGTGGTTCAGTGTGCGTGCGTGTCTTGGGTGATATATAGCAGCAAAGGTTGACAGGTTAAGTCTTCTGTTCATGTAAAACTGCTGCTGAGGGTCCCAGTATGTCTGCAGTGCTGATAGCTTTATCTATCCTGCAGGCAAATCTCAGTACCAAGAGCCCAAACTGAGCGAACAGATGGAGCCTCATACGTCATACATCACGTTCTGCTGCCACTGGGCTATTGAAAGCTTATACAGGACCAGGGGTCACATGGGAAAATAATAAGCACTTATTAATAACAACTGCCAGGATGATGGATGCTGCAAGTATGAAATAAGAAGTGTGCTGTTGGTTAAATGTCAGCTTTGCAGGAAACGGGTGAAATGCTGGCTTTAATTTGGCTGGACAGAAATCTGTTTTTGTTGGACTTTCATGAGACAGAGTGTTATGAATTTTGATTTTTGACCTGTCATGTCGCAGACGTAAAAATGGAAATGCAAAACCCATCAATCAGAGATTTAAAAGTAAAACAAATGTTGTTTTTACAAATATTACATGAGACTCCAACTGTGTATGTGAAATAATTTATGTATCGCTGACCTCACATCTTTGTCTACCCTTTTTTTTTTTTTTTTTGTTGCGTTGAGAGACACACCTCTTACTCACACGCAGTCACACATGAATAAAACATTTGTTAAAAGACATGAGGGCGTGTGTATTTGTGTGTGATTTTGTGTCACAAACAATAGATCAACACAGTCACAGTCCCAGGGGATGAATGACCTCAAAAGTGTCTATCACATCCAGCACATTTTATTTATTCATTGTCTGGTCGGGTCAGAGGCTGGATCAGAGCATGAACCCAGACCAGGTGCCTCCTTGACCTTTCTACAGATAGCTCTGGACACGCCCTCTAAAGCCGCCAACCAATCAGAGCACTACGTCTCTCCGTCCTGTGAGGTCAACCAACAGAAGAAAGATCAATTTTACTTTAATGGTGCAACAAATTACTTAGAAGTAACTGCGAACTTAAAGTATTTCCCTCACACATTTTTGTGTATGTGCACATCAGCACAATCCTTGTCATGCACTGTCAGACTGTGCGAATGTGTCACAAAATGCTGGCTTTTTTGTTTGTGTTTCTGTCTATTAGCATTATCCAGACGGTTAGATTATCTGCTGTCACAAATCACACGCAATCATCTGTCTGTGACAATAGCTTGAAAGGTAGATCTGTGTGTGTTTGTGTCTTTGTGTGTTTTCTGGCTGAAGGAGATGGTATCTGACAGTAATGAGGATCTTTGCTGAGCCATTAGCTTCTAAAGAACGTATTGTTGGACAGGTGAGAAAGCAACGTATTCATACATAATTCACACACATCATACACATTTTTAATGCAGTTATGAAACCAGAGCCTGTGAGCCCACCTCATACCTCAACTAAACACACAAACACACACGACAATCCATGTTAAATAAATGATTTGGTTTTTTCCACATGGCTGAAGTTCCTGTGCTGATTCACTGCACTGTGAGTGAGCCGGAGCGCACACAGACACAGAAGCACACAGAGAAATCTCAAACATGGGTAAACACACATTCTACTGAAACATTAAAATACGAAGCAAGATGTTTCCCCGACCTCAAGTCTCTGATGTTAAAGGCAGATAAAGCGTTTCAACACAGAGAGGGAGAGGGGGAGTTAAAGGGTGAGGAAGAAGTCATGCAGATCGTTTACATACAACATTTAAAGTGGGGCAGGCTGAGGGGTGAGGCTGAGACTGTGTTCACTTTAAAATGATGCCATACCAGCGTCTGACACTAACTGATAACTGGAATCAAGTGGGTTGAGTTACAAGCATCACATCTCAAACATTGAGGATCAGGGTGAGACTGTGAGTTGCAACTTCTCAAACAGACAATTCCACAAATACTTAAGGAGATGTGAATCTGAAAAAGCCTCCTGCCTGCTGAGCTGCCGAAGAAATGTGATATACTGTATGTGTAATATATATTAGACATAGACATTTAAATATACATACATGAGACTACAGCATCATGGCTTGGAGCCTACAATTAGTCTGCTGACAGCAACTGCTCTGATAACTGGACTATCTTTAATCATTTTCTTTAATTGCAAAGATGACAGAAACCCTGCTTGCATCTTTTGCAGTGGGAGATTTGACTGTAAAGTGAATCATGTTTAGTGTTGGACTGTTGGTGAGAAGACACATTCAACTTTAGAAAACCATGATTCACAACTAACTGAAAGCTGGAGAGAAACAAACATTTTGAAAATGTTTGTACTAATTCAATCACAAAGCCCAGTGGTCCATGAATCAACAGATTAAGATTAACTCTGTACCTTATACCATTAATGCCTGACCATGAGAATCAATGCACTCCTCACCCACATGTCGGTGGATGAAGAGGGAGAGGACTCTCAGTGTACACTGCACAAGCTCAGTCTGTGCTCTTTCCTTTCTTGGGTGAATGCTGGATGGAAGTTTAGGACATGAATCTGGCGGAGAGGGAGCTGGAGAGTACAACGGAGTACTGCTGTTTAACCTTTTCTGCCTGAGAGATAATGACGTGACAAACACATACACACAGCCACATTGGACTAAATAAGTCCTGCATTTACCGGCACGATCGAGATCATTTCAGTTAGACATTTCAAAAATATCAGTTGTAGAGAGGAAGTGAGAATAATGCAAATAGCAGCACATGCATACTATACACACACTGTACACATGCACAAAGAGCCCTAAGGAAGATGGGTTGCACCTCGGTGTGGCTGTATGGGTAAAGCTATTCAAGGTTTTCAGGCAACTGAGTGTGTGTGTGTGTGTGTGTGTGTGTGTGTATCTAGATAGACCGTGGATGGTGCTTACTGGGCACATCAACAACAACACAGCTGATTTTAGGGATCTCCATTAATGTTTACGGATTGAGGAGAATCCTAAACACACACAGACTCACAAGGACATGCTCACAAGAATAAACACGCAACACAGTCTGTCAAGTCATTAATCATCAGTGATTAATGATCAGTGAAGGCGGTCGGGGGGCCGCCTTCATTCATTTGTCTACCCCCTCACCCCATCTCTCCTTCTCACTTAAGCGCACACACACCCACGCACAGGAAAACATACACACACAGTGAGTTTCATAACCTGATTTAATGTACCTCGTCTTTTCACACACACACACACACACACACAGTGTTTGTGAAAGTATTTGTCGGTCCACTTGTGTGCATCTTCTTGCGGTGAAGTGCAAAAGCCATTTCCCACGATGCAATGCAGCTCCAACCTGCACTAAGACGTCATTGTCACTCTGGGCGTCAAGGGGAAAGAAAGAGGCGGGGCTTTCCTTCCTGACCCCATCTCCAATACAATGGGGATATACAAAAACACACACACACTCTGTTTGGGATAGTGCAGGAAAAGCTCTCACTTGGATTTATGCAAGAACTGTATGCTTGTAACGTCTTTGCTCTATGAATGGCACTGTTGTCAGCCACAGGTACAAACAAAAATATAGTCTAAGATCTTTCCTAAATGCAACAGGAAGTAGAAGTAGGTCTGGGGCCTGAAGCTGCAGGACAGGAGCGTAAGGTTACAGAAACCAAAAAGACTGAACCACCAACTAATTGAGGTGTTGAGCTTTAGTGTCAACAAGTTAAATCGTGGAAAAATTCACCGCTCATTCTAGACAAGAAATTCAGCGCAGATTTCCCGTAAACTGATCTTCTCAGGTAAGCTGCCCATTTACAAGGTCACATCAAACCAAAAGCAGCAGCATGTCAAACACATCTGCACAAATTATTTGAACATTTAGCTTCAACAAATCACGTTCAGTAGGATAAAGACATTCTCACACATATTCAACATACATATTATACACGCTGTTACGGAGAACTCATGTCCCGAGGTATTTTCCGCCCACTCACCAATTCCTGCCACACACACCTGCAAGACTCTGCAGTTGCCCTGAATCATGTGTGTGTTTGTTTGTTGTGAGTAAAACTAAAATTGGTTTGGCTCGGGGGGGGGGGGGGGGGGGGGGGGGGGTCAGTCACTAACCACAGCCTGCCAAGCTTCTTATTGTGCCAAGAAACAAGATTTGGGCAAGAAAGACAGAAGTGGGCAAACAGTTTAAGGTTGTTCTGATGAAGCTGTGGCATTTAGCGCTACTTAATAGCATTAGCCTGAGTCTCTTCCTAGAATACAACTTTTACAATGATCACATCCTCTAAACCTTCCTAACTGCTCAGTGACTGACAGAATTTCTGCTGCAATGCTTGACCTTTTTTTGCCACATTGATCTTATGAACTCTGTTCACAGCTTTTAGGTCCCAGAAATATGATTTTACATTAGAAATTATATTTCACAAAAACATTGTTAGCAGTCAGTTTTTGATGATTGGATGGATAGAGGATGGTGTATGTGTCGCCAAGCATCATGTTGCTCTGCTCAATAACCTTTTCCACAGACCCTCCTGATCTGTGCAGTGCATTGTTAGCACTCAGACCTGTGAGTCAGCACAGTTCAGCATCACAACACAAGTGATTTACACTCCCCTCAGCTGCCTCCTGCAGCACAACCAGAACCCATAACTCCAAACGGGCAACAGGAACTCACTAAACTGCAGCTGGGTCAAAGAAGAAAAAAAAAAAGAAAAAGCTGGAGGGAGGACTTTATAAAGTATTCAAAGGATGGGTCTCATTACACCCCCCTCCCCACCCCCCCGCCTGAGGAGACACAGCGTTGGAACAAAAACTCTGGAGAGCTGCTGTGTTGTTACATAATCAGCACTAAAGATCAGTCATTCATGGGGTAGGAGAGTCAGGCTGGGGAGAAGAAACACACACACAATATGTACAAATACGGGTGTACAAAGTGCATCTCTCCCTGTCACACACACGCAGCTGTCTAATAATATTGACAGCACCGGTCTCCACTGCACATCTAATTGTTGTTGACCTTCTAAATAAAAAGGGCAAATCTCTCCCCTGCTTTTAATCTCCCTTCATGTCAGAGTAAATAAAAATAGATTCCCAATTCCTTTTTATCTCCCTCTGAGAAAAAGGTAGTTTTTTAAAGTTAAAGCTACATCTGCCCCCCCAGCCACCTCTCTCTAACTAGCTCCAGACCCATCCACTGAGTGAGCCAGCAGGGGTGGTCATGCCCATCAAATAAACCCCTGTCACACAGATTAATACCCGCTGATGATAAATCTCCCCCTGGACTGGGTTGAACCATCCGTCTGCTTGATTAAACCCAAAGGGAAAGGCAGAGAGAGTCACACAGGGAGAGACGGCGAGAGACAGAGACAGGGAGGAGGAAGAAACTCTTTTCATCTCTCCCCCTCTCAGGCTACCATAAGGCCACAAGACATGACAGCTTGCCTTAACTTCCTGTCCTTGTTCTCATCATCGTCTTCTCGTGCTAGCCACTTTCATTTTGTCCTGGTGAAAATGTTCCCTTCACATCTTTCTGTCTTATCTGTGATGAATCCATCCAAGAGCAATGTGTGTGTGTGTGTGTGCGTGTGACCCTAAAACTGAATTGTGGTAAGAACTAAACTAAACATCACAACATTTCTGAGACACTTAACATGAATGTTGAAGCACAGGTGCATATTTGGGAGTAAGAGGGTAAGAGCTCAAACAAGGAGTTTGAGCTCTTCCACATTTGAAATCCCCATCAGCCACCCAAACCTTCAGATCTGATTGTGCGCAACACACAAACACTCACACACAGATGAACAAATACTTCCATATGCAAATAACAGCTGACCGCCAACAATATCACTGGAATTCAAATGAGGCACAACCAGCCCGTCTCGGTTTGCTTATGCCTCACTGCGTACACATGCACACACCTGTGCGTGGACACAGACCTGATGGCAGGAACTTAAATTCACCTCTCCTCTCAGAAAGACAGTGAACAGACACAAGAGTTAAATTCCAAGAAACAAGATAGAACAAAAAAGGACAGCAGGGGTGTATGTGTGTGTAAATGTGAGTGTGCATTGGGTGAGTTGGTCAGTCTGCTCCAAGTAAAGCAAGATTAATGACCCTCAGCTCAGTCCTGGCTAATGGCAAATTCCTTCTTAGTGTGTGTGTGGCTGACCTAACAAGGAAAGCTTTGTCCATGTTATGGCTTTTAAACTAAACCTCAACCAGCTGATCAGCTTCTGTGTTTGTATGTGTGAAAAGACACAGCAAAATTGTGACTTCAATATTTAAAGCGTAATTAATCTGTTGCAGCATTATACAAACTATAGATATGGGCTACAGGCTTTTATAAGAACGTCTCCTAGATTTCTTTTTCACTTGAGTTTGTTTAAAATAAATGTTTCTGGCACTGGGTTCCCTTTTATAACATTATCAGTGCGTTCTATCTGACGTCTTTATCCGAGTTTGATAGCTGTGAGGCCAATATGTGAGGCCAAAAGCAACTGATTGTTTCACAATGGATGGGTTGGCCTCACACACACACACACACACACACACACAGAGTGAGATAAGCAAGGACAAAAACATTGGGGAAAAACAAACAAACACATGTTATAATATGTGTACAGAAACATCACACTTTATACGTGAGCAGTAAAGGCGTGGTCACAAAAAGGCCAGTGTTAAATCTATAGTGTGGCCTTCTGTCCTTCATAATGACTCTTCGTACACACAACACAAAATGCAAATACCCCTACCGCATGTATAGCTCTTGTGAGTGCACATACAGAAAAACGCACACTTCAGCACACAATTCAAGCTCGTCTGAGTGAGCCACTAAAATAACAGACAGTGAAAAGGTTAGGAGTGAATAATTGACTAGTCCATTAACGCTCTCTCTTTCTGTCCCTTACTTCCTATCTCACCTAACCAAACAATCTACAGTTCAGTCAACCTTCAGACCACTGCTATAACCTGAATCCTTATTTTTGTTCCTATCTTAAATTTGACTTCCTCGTGGCTGAGTTGTTAAACTGGCAGATTCACCTTGGTTGAACTCACTGTTAGCATGCTCAAGAAAGATAAACTATACTGAGCTGAGGTCTCACACAGGAAGTCACACAGATAGATTTTTTGTGGTTTGCGTTTTTACATCAACAACATCAGTGTTAAAATAACAGATACAGGTCATTTTAGCAATGAACAGTAAACTCTTCTGTATCACCAGCAGAATTGATCATGGATTATATTAAAGTTGTAGCGTGACCGTTAGCATACCTCTCACTGACTAAACTTTAAATTTTAATGCAATCGTCGGCGCTATATTTTACCTGAATTTGACAACCGTTTTATCTTTCCCTACATCTCTGGCGTCTCTGTTTCAACAAGAAAAACGTGATATGCAAACCCGCTGCCCCTTCATGATGCAAACCAGTCAGACAGCCTGAACAAAACAAACTCCCAACGTGATGCTGAATGCGACTGAGTGTATATATACTCCGGAAACTGAATAGTCTGTCAAACGGTTGAAATTTAATGGAATTAGAATCGATTGAAATCGGAGGCTTCAAGACGGCAGCTCACAAACAGCATAACATCATGTGACATTGTGGTGGGTTGTCACTTGGCTTTGTTTCCCAACACTTGAAACTGAAAACAACTAAATAAGAATCAATGTTCACAACATTCGTGTAAAAACTGTACCCGCTGAATTCATAGTTTGTCCCTGTTGAGCTGTCAAATGTTAGTATTATTTATACGCTCTACAGTAGAAATAATCTGTTGGCTGACATTTATGGAGATTTTAAATGGAAATGTGTTTTTAAAGTAAATTAATGCATCACGTACTTATGTAAGTGTGTTTATGCTGCACTCCGATACTAGAAACATGCACCCATATGCAAGAATGTGCACACAGGACTATACAATATTAACTCAGCATAATGATGGGAAAACAGTGCGTGTATGCATCCACACGCAAGAAAATTCTTTCCCTTCCACTGTTACTTGTTGCTGATAGGTAAACTGTAAAACAGTCACTATTGAGAAACACTGAATGGGAGCAGCCTTATTACCATTTTCACACGTTCTTTATTATAGATAATGTGTCACTTTTCACTCTGACTATTGAACAGAATTTCATTTTTAGCATTCCAGTTCTGAGATCTATACTTTTTCCACAATCTCATGTAATCAGTTATTATAATTTTTTTTTTTTAACATGTAATGACTGAACTCACTTGCTGGTTTTGATTTTCACAAATTCCCTGAACCTGTTGGATTATGGCATGTGCCTGACTGCTGCTTTATTGCTAAATCAGCTAAGTAATCTGAAAATCCTGTTACACAGCACAGCATAGTACACGGAATAGCTCATTGTTTGCTGTTGAGAATATTGTTTGCACAGGTAGGTACATAACTCCCTGGGCTAATTCAATAAGCCATTCATTTTGTTAATCGTTCAACAACACTTGAAACTTGAGGCAAAAACACAAGCTGCTCAATCATATCTGAGAGACTCCGCAATGGCTCTGTCTATTGTGTTTTCTGACATGAGTGCAACTAGGTAACCTGGCTAAACTCGACTTCCTATTCCCACACACAGTGTGACTTCCTCTGCACATAAACACCTCTACAGAATGGGACACATAGGAGCATGCTGAGCCAATCATGAGCAATGCATTAACACCCCGTCAGGGTTTCTTATGGCAGCAGCCCACCAACTACATAATATCAATGTACACATACACACAAGTGTTAGAAAAACTCATCATCTAAGTAATTCACATTAGCATCCAAACTACAAGCTTATTAAGGGCTGTCCCTCTTGAGCGTGCACACACACACTCATAGTGTGACCTAACCCATATGTTTGGGTGGGATGAGCCTACATCACCTCTTAGCAGCTTTAATGCATTAAGTCCTGTTATTCAGTGGTTGCTCCACACAACCCATTAACAGATTGCTGTCTAATCAACTGCCCATTAGTTCAATAGATGATTCATTTAGTGCACTGAGTTGCTGTTTGTTTAAGCCTGGATAAAATTTAAATTTAAATGCCTGCAGGCAAATAAAGGAGGTTTTCTTTCACACAGTGTTTGAGGGTAAAGGAAACAGGGGAGGGCAGTTGACAGTGAACAGGAATTTCCAGGTTTAAACTTTCTTAACGTCTGCTACGGCTCATTGAGATGGACAGCAGGTATTCTCTCTGGTAAAACAGGTTTTACTTTATATCGTTTTTCCAGTAATCACTTTAAATTTCTATGACATGTCGAAAGATAGTGGAGAAATACTCCACACAGTTTTACAAAACTCATGACCATGTTTTGAAACTGTATACTAACAATTCCAAACCATAAGAGTTGCGTTTTATAATAATGCGATACGAGTATGCTGCATATCTTCACATGAAAACAGACATTTGGCATTTCAGCTTCATGAACTGCTTCAAGTATTAATCGCTTGCCAAATTTCTCAAATCTATATGTTCAATTTTAAAGAACTAAATGATCATCTGTTTAAAATTTGCAAATATGACTGATCCACCAGAGGTTTTGTTTTTTTTTGTAGGAAAAAAAAAAAAACGTTTCCCCAAAACATCAGCTATTTGTTGGATTTCTTAAACGGAAGTAGGCCAGTCTTTTTGTTTGTTTGTTTGATTTTTTGTGTGTCGGACTGTTCACTAACTCACACAAATGATATAATGTGTTATGAGTACATTTTATTTGTGTTTATTTGTGCTTGCAAAGTCTGTATGGTGTTAGTTACAAGTATACTGCCCAGATTCCTCTGTGTCCTTGTAGCATATAAAACAGAATATTAACCTCACATGGATGTCTGGGATCTCATTTCTATTCTGTCCCATGTGGACAAGGGCACTGTTGAATAAAAGCACTTAAGCTGATGAGATTGCCAGTCAATGTGATGTCATCGTGCCATCTGACTGCACACTCTCTGCTATCTATGATGTCACACAGTAAATTATAACTTTTAATCATTATTGGATCAATTTGCTACCGTTTCATGAGAGACTTGTTCCATGTTTTGCCTGTTTCCATAGATTTAATTCACATTTTGTCTGAGGACCGAACACGGTTTCTTGTAATTATTTAAATGCAGACTGAATCTATGAGCTTTCATCTGCACTCACATCCATTCGGGAAAAAAAAAAAAAAAAAAAAAAGGCCCAGGTTGTGTGTTTTGTACTGTGTTGCAACCATCTCCGGTTATGATGTTACTGTGTAGAGCTTTGTAATATTGACATGCTCTCGAGATCAGTGTAATGTGTGTAATGCTTTTAGTGATGTTGTGTGTGACACACACACACACACACAGCCACACATTCCAGGGAGCCTGTCTCCCATTGTAATGTTTCACTAAAAGATGAAAGTATGGTGTCAGTCTGGCTCTAAAGACCCTGTCTCTCTCTTTCTGTATTCCCCCTGGACACACACACACACACACACACACACACACAAAGTACACATACAGACTCAGCAGACACCTCAATTATGATAATGTGGATCAGCATTAATGTATCCTTACAGCACGGCTGGCTCTCCACTGTGTTGTATGTATGTGTCTGTATGTGTGTGCATGTGTGTCCCAGACGGCGGGAGAGGAGGTAGCTACTGTATCTCATTTAACACAGGTTACTCCCCCCTGGAAAGCAGAAATACTGAGGCCTTCAGCATTTCTTACCTTAACATGCAGACACAAAATAAACACAAACAGACAAACACACAGACCTGCACTCACTGCAAGAGCAAAATTAAAGACGAACCAGCCAACGTCTGCTGGGAAAGTATCAGGACTGAAATAAATAAAAAAATTAAAAAAAAATAAAAAAAAAAAGAGAGAGAAATTGTGCCCGATGTCTAGCACTTTATTTGAACAGCACACAGGCCTCAGGGAGATGAGCCTACCATGTGTTTTTCTTTGTGTGTCAGACAGTCCAGATGGCTTCGAATTTGTGCAGACAAAAGTCAGATTATAAAATTCAAACAATGCAAACATTCAAAAGACATCATAATTCATAATTCAGAGGAAAAAAATGCAGATGAGCAGCTGGACTTTACTTATTTAACAGGGATGAAACCAACTATTCAGCAAATATACACAATGAACGAAAAGGGCAAACATACAAGCATGCACACCTCCTTAAATCAAAAGCTGAAATGGCGTTAACATCCTAGATGTATGTGGAGTGAGAAGCAGTGTCAGCAGACTTAACAGTGTTAGAGCAGCACATATTTGTACTGCAAACACATTTGGGTCATTTCCCAAAAACTGCCCCCCTTGAAAAGGTGTTCCCCCTTACTCTGCTGTAGCTCCCAGACCACAACCCTGCTGGTTCCCATCCTGCCTCCTACTACTTCTTCGTCTTCCTCCTCCTCCGCCTCTCCTGAGCTCCCTCCTTCCCTCCCTGTAATTACCACCTCAGACTCCAATTAAAAGAAACCACAATAAAGAGAGCAGGGGAGGGAGACCAAGTGGCACTGAGGGAGGGATAGAGGGCACGCCAGAGAGAGAGAGAGGCACACAGAGACACAGAGGGGGGAATTTAATGAGAGGTTTGTCCACGCACACATGTATACGTAATCACATACACTCATAACTTCCAGTATATGGAAGTAAAACATAATTTCAACGCTCAAGCATGTCCAAAACAGCAAAAACACAGAAGGAATGTTTTCTAAAAGTCCATGTGGATGTACACATCCTCATGTACGGCTGTGGAAGTTGACCTGGATGTGTGTTGATTTGAGAGTATGTGTGTATGTGTGTGTTTGACTGTGAGTGTGGGGGGTGCTGACAGTTTTCCCTTTGTGTTAGCCTCAGTCTGTTTCCGGCCATTAAGGCTCCCAATGTTTCTCTGCTTTCCTTAACTGCACACACACACAAATAAACACAAAAGAGAGGTCAATATCGCAAAGAGGATGACAAAAAAAAAGTGAGAGAGAACTTGAGTAAGTCATGGAGACAACGTCGAGAGAGTCAACATCACAGTCAATATCTACTCATAAAACTTACTAGTAGATACACAGACACTCCCACACAGACGCACAATATTACCAAAGAAACTCTCTTGGAAGCAGGAGACACTAACAATCAATAAACACAAAGCAGGACCAGCAGGATAACCCGTACTGTCAAGTGTGTGTGTTTGTGTTTGTGTGTTAGGAAGACGCCTGTGGTTCTGTGCCAAAGATGGCTGCCAAAAGACATACACACACACACACAAGAGTGAGGGAGAAGGAGTGTACGGAGGTGGCTGCCAAGTAAAAATGAACACAACACACAGAGAGGAAATGGATATTTTTGTGCAATATGCACAGACACACACACGCACAAACACACTTTATCCTTTTTTATTTAGGATATTTATTACTCGGCTTCACTTTGCAAACAAGCAGTGCAGTATGCATGCATATGTGTGTGTGTGTGTGTGTTCCAGACAGGAGTAGCTGTATTGGATTTATAACCAGATGTGCTGTCTTGATCATGGCAGGAGTGGTAAGTTACTCTGCATGACACTGCAAACACCCTGGTGCTCATACACACACACACACGCACGCACGCACGCACGCACGCACACACACACACACACACACACGCTCTCTCATAACTTAATTGAAAAACAAATTGACTATATATAGCATGTGGTGTGTTTCTATATTCACTGAAACCAGTTTTAACAAAGACTTCATGCTTTTAAGTGAAAGCCAGTTCTGCCTGATGGTCCAGTTCCGATGAAAGGGGAAAGCTCAGAGCAACTTCAGCGTATGCTAAACAATCGGTGTCCCATGCATTTACATTTACACTGCTATCATCTGGGTAATACAGCATACAATACAAAGGATATGGAGGGTGGAGGGAGTTATTTATTTCAATGGCTTCACAATAACAAAGATAATTCCTGTTTTAAGCAAAGCAACTTTATTGCTTTTGTGTTGATTTTATTACACATGCTTTAACAGGCTTTCTGTTGATTTCACTGAAAAATGGGGTAAAACGTCTGCTAGACTCCGAATACCTCCCATTTCTGTTGTCCTTGTCAGTCTTGTACAGTTGGTCTAAGCTGTATTTCACCCTGGCTGGAGGCTTGCTTTGTCGTAGTTTCATTAAATACAAAAATATTTTGCGACATATAACGTTTAAGAACAAATATGAAACAATGCAGGTTTTCAACATAGACTTCCTCCCTAACTATCCTGTTAAAACTGGACTCATTGGTGGCCCTTTGAGGCCTTTTTACATCCATTGATGCTAAGGATTAAAGAAGCATATTCCCACACAGGAACAAAGAGATCCCAGAGCTTCTGTCCTGGAAATCAGCTCAACTTAAATTTTGGCCATCATGAGGGGATGCAATATGTGTTTTACAGATTGTGTTTGTTTAGTTTAGCATATTACTTCTTCATAGCACCGCCACAATACAAAATGAATATCTCACACACAATCAGGCTGACCTTGTTTTAATTATGCTTCCAACATTAAATGTGCATGCATTCTTTATTATTTATTATATTTATTGTTATCATTGTTATTAAGTGTTGGCCAAGCACGCATCGAACTGAGGTAGAACCAGGTAACTTGAGAACAGACCAGAGAACAATGCAATGCTGTTGGTGTGTTTGCTGAAGGGTTAGCTTTGATACTCTCACTGAAACACAGCAGATTAGACCTCTCTTCAACTTCCTTAATGTTGCATTTACCAACAACAGTCTCCCCCGGCTTTAGAAATAAATGGGAGACTGAAGCCCACACAAGCTGCCTGTGCTAGTCAATCAGTCATATAGTCTCCGCAGATGGTGAGGCCCCAAAAACATGAAGAAATTCTCCTTCAAGCTTGTTATTTAACTATTTTTGAAATGGTAATTTAAAGTGTAGTATAAACTGTTTTTAAAGGTATAACAGTAGATAGATTTAAATTTATTCATTGTTCTAAGCCCCCAATTTAAGTGCAAATTAGAGCAGAATCAAAATAAGATGTTCACTGTTTTCGATACTGTTAAATACCAGAAGAATTGATCTATTTACTGTATATCTTCACAGGTGAAATGTTCTGGGAGGGGACCGGGGGACGGTTGTACGGACGTGGAAATGTAGGAAAGTTGTAAGAGGGCAGTAAAGCTGGAATTTACAAGATATTTCCTCTGCGCACGTCTGTTAGTGGTAGTAAAAAATGCCAACAGGCACAAATGTGGAATAGGTGGCTGCTCACTACAACGCCCAGTGCAGCGTTGGTGTGAAGCCTTTCACCAGTAAGCAATCCCTCCACCTTTTCACAGACTCACAGCATGTGTGAGTGTTGTGTCTACAAGCAGAGGCTGAGCGGATATCAGTTGGAAAAGTGTGCTTCCTTTCCCTCCCATACAGCTCCCTTTACCTTAATGCTGACACAGATCCTGTCCTTAGAACACACACACACACACACACACCCTTGGCCTGAAATGTAAACAAAGCCTATTACAATCTCAACCATGTCTGTAATCAGTCATTGAGCAACTTCCTAATAATTTCATCTATTATGAATGAGATAATGATGGAAATACAATAAAATACAGTGCTAGACCTGAAAACAGACACACACAGGCAGACCTGATAGATACTGACAGGCCAATTGATTGTTGATTCTACTCTTCTAATCAGTCCTGAGTCAACAACCACCACGTCTCTGAAGAGCGTCTCTTTGTGACTGCAGGGTGTCTATGTGTGATTGTCTTTTTTGTATGGTTAAGGTTAAGTGGATGCTGTCAGTGACCTTGTCTCAAATCTGTGAAGTCCCTCCCTCCTGTCCGTCTGGTTGGGTTTGACTTAAGTGAGACAGATCAGTGAATGAATGAATCTCATTCTCTGATTCTGGCTCACCTCCACAAAATTTATCAGATCTATTTCAATTAGCTTATTTCCTTGTTGCCCATCTTTAATTCGCGTGTCTGCCAGTTTCTTTCGCAATTCTTAAAATGTGACCTTCCTTCTGACTGTCTTCATTCTCCTTTACACCACCTTCAGCTGGTGAACCAATAAATCAATAGGAATTGATATGACTGATGATGGTCCTGGACAACAGTCAGCAGTAATGACCAGCAGGAGACGGTCTTCAAGCTCACTGAACCGTTCAACGCGTGAAATAAAACTTTAAATTTAATATGCCTCTGGGGTTGTCCAGGTTTGATTAAAATACTAGACTGAAGCTCCCCCTTTAACTCGAAATTAAATAAAACAAGTGGTAGAAAAAATAAAGTGTACTCCATGAGTCAAAATGCTGAAAATTGTTCTCTGTACAATATAACTGCTTTCGATGTGCTTTCTATCAGATGGGATTTTCACGCAACAGAGGGCTAGAGAGGAAGGAGATGAGGGCAGGAACAAGGGTGAATGCCAATGAGCTGATCATATATGCTTTAGATGTGCACAGCAATCTTTGGTTTAAAGCTGTCTGAAGGTAATGTATACTCAACGCACTTATACCCTCCATACTAAAACCCTCAAGAAACTCCAGAGTACTTAACCAGTCTCAACGTCATGACGCAGCACATTTCACAAGATTTCCATCACTGAGGGAGTGAGAATGAGGCTGGAAGGAGGAATGAATGAATGTGGATGATGGAGAATTACAAGCGACCCACCTGCACTATCAGCCCACTGAGACTCTGACCCTCAACTGTGTGTTCAAACTGTTCCCAGCCGATAATGTAGGTGGGAAAAGACGCACAGCGGACAAGATGCAGATTTAGGGCAGTGCAAAAAGAAAAAAAAAAAAAAAAAACGAAACGAAACAAAAAACTGCCAAGAATCCAAATCGTGAAATCTATCTGGGAATGTGACAATGGGAATCTGCTTGCGTCGGCTGTGTGTGTGTGTGTCTGCATGTTCGTGCATGTGTGGCTGAGAGTGTGTGTGTGTGTGTGTGTGTGTGTGTGTGTGTGTGTGTGTGTGTGTGTGTGTGGCCTTTGACATCTGACTCAGTTTGACCTTTATGCTGACAAGCTCCAGTCACAGGAGTGTCTGTGTGGGCTGACCGTTCACAAACAACGTGGGAGAAAGCTCCAACAACTACGTGCATGTGCTCTGCTAATGTAATTCTCTTCGTTGTAGACTTTCATAGAGAGAGCATTATGAGCACAAACGTCTGAGAAGCCGATGAACTTTGCTGACGAACATATGAAGGAGTGAGAGAATATATTCTGTAGGTGGCCAATGGTAGCTGGGAGTCCTTTCTCTCTTCTGTCGTTCACTTCATCTTATTAATCAATTCCTTTGTTTTTGGCTCATATATTTCACCAATTTATTTTAGTTTAAAACATTTTAAAAGATGCCTAGGCAGATGTGATAAATGTGTGATGAATAGTAAATAGAAATGTCCTTAGTGACAAGTATAAGAGAAAAATGAGAAGAAACAGGAAGAGATGCTTAGTTTTAATAATCCAATAGGCCAAGGGGGAAAATTTCTAAGCAGGTGTTGCGTTTCTGTTGAAGCCAAAGAGAGACAGGTTGTAAATTGAAAGTGCTTTCGGTTATGCAGTCAGACTAAAGATCCAGGGGCTTATCGCAAAAAAACTAAAAGAAGCATGATGGCATTTCTTTCATTCCCATGATACCACTACAACTGCACCAAGCCCCATCATCTACTCTTAGAAGAAGAGGGACGAGCACTGTGGAAGACAAACAAAGAAAGAGAGAGAATAGGATGTGGGGTCTGCGTAACCGCCTCATACTCCCCAGTGGGAGACAACAATGCAGCCTCAATTCAAACACATAATCTACTGTAGTCCATCTGCATTCTCAGAGACAGAGTGGTTTCACTCTTCCTGGACAGATCCCCAGACACCCTTCTGATATAAAAACACTGACCCCAATTGCACATTTTGGCCCAAACACTCATCCAAACAACATGTTTCGTCTGCAGCAAGCATGATGACCATATACAATGCGGTGTAAAGGTTCACAGGCTGTATAACAAACAAAACAAATATAGATTTTTCTGTAATACAAATGACCTTTTAATGAAATAGGAAGAGGAGCTCTTTTAAATGTTCTGACAGCTAACCTATGTGACTTTTGTTTCGGTCATCATCAGCTATCTCACATAAGGAAATTCAAAAAAATTGTGAAATTTATTTGGGCCTGAAAAGCAAAAATTTGAACACCCCACACATTTAGCAACCATTAGTTTTAAAGTAAAATTCATGAGAAGCTCTGGCCCGAACACAGATGAAGCCTTTCTCTCTACACCCAACAGTTTTCAATTAAACCAAGGCAGTGACTGTGTTGCTTGTTTGTTTTTTTCATAATCTTTCTTATACTGGACTCCCAACCACCTGCACACATAGTTCACCACCGGCCAAGTGTAAATGTTGGCACTATAACTAGAATAGACTAATAAATCTTCTCTTCTTCAGCTACCGGAGTGAGAAATGTTTATAGAGATTCTTGTTAAGCTGTTGTTGACTACAAACAAAGAGAAAGTATGGTTTTGTCGAGCAGGCAGGTGGTACAGATGGACACTGGGTGGCCTGAGGAGCAACATAATGCTTCTTTGCAGTATCTGCATAGTTACTAACCAAACTAGTCAAAGCAGACGCAGCTCCTCTCTCATTCGCCATAAAGGGAGCCTGGTCCGTATAGTGGGTGCAGCAACGGGAGCCAGGCCCACCCTTGTGTGTCGACACCCTAATGAGTTTCATGTGAGGAGCATTAAAACGGCTGCTAAATCACTGAAACTGACTGTGGCTGGCAGAGGGGCTGCTCTCTGAACGCATCACAACAGACACACAGTGTAAAATGTGTGCAGTTTCTCTTTCACTGGGACATTATAGTCTATTCCAGTAGGCATCATAGAAGTTATATCAACACTGCTGTGTAATCTAAACTTTGCGTGCCTTTCTTTTCTTTAGAAATCTCTACTTTATGAGTGTGTTTTGTGCCAGACGCTAAATTATCGCAAACAGACTTGTTTGTGATTTCTTGAAGGTAGAATCCCACACTCTAATGGTAACATTATTATGAGTGAGTAATTTCAGCCAAGCAGCTTTTATGACTTCTCCCCAAACACTTAACCAGAAAGTTGGATAAATTCCACGACAGCCTAATTAGACACACAACCAGTTTCATTTGAACACAACTTCCCAATATAGATATAGTTGTTTCACAATTCATAACACTGATACAAAACAAAGATAATATGTACCACAGTGAGATTAAAAAAAAAACAAACAAAAAAAACAATCTCTCAACCATTCTCATTACCAGAGACATGTAATATTACCTAAATTAAAAGGTTTTATCTTCTATACATTCAGCCTGAAGTACAGCTGAACTCTTCGAGTCAAAAACTGAAATGCTGAACAAGATTGTGCCTACTGGTGGTGCTAGCTGTAAAGGCAGCATATCACCAAGCCTACCAGGATTCAGCCTCCAGTGATATTAATGTCAGAGAGCATCTGGAGACTGCTCCAGCAGAACTGCATCCGGCAGCAGTTTCCATCAGCTCCAACACTCGGATGTTACTGTGCATGCAAACAAAGCTTAACACAAACACACGCATCACCTGACTGGTTGCGCATAACATCTCGACTGTCTTACTTAAGAGTCTCTCTGCAGTTATCAAAACACACGTCCAAGCACAGAAACATATACACCCACAGTCACAGCCACACACACACACACACACACACACACACACACACACACACACACACACACACACATACATACATCCTGTTAAGGATGTCAACTATTTCTAACATAAGTGATTGCTGTGACTCTAACCAGGAATGTATGTTTGTATGTCCTGCATGTTTCCCTTGAGCAACTTCCTAGAATAACAATGATGCAACATTAATTATAATGGTACATCTCTTCATCTACTGTTTAGCTTGTGAGTATGAGGAAAGCTGCTTTGTGGGTCATCCTATCTGTTTATTTCCCTGTCACTGCTCTGTGTTGGCACTCACTCACACTGTATTTGTTGCAGGGCCTGCATGCCACAGGCCACTGTTGCGTAATGACACACACATAGACTGGGACCCAACTTACAGATACTGCATTCATTCAGCATATGAGCCTGATTTCAACAGCAAGCGGTAACTGTCTGAGGAAATGGCCGTGTTTGCATGCAGGTCAGTCGTGGGGATGCAAAGGGTTAAAGCACAGTAAGCTCTGCTGCAGAGTGCAGCCGTGGAGCAAAGCCCATTAAAACAGTCAGGTAACTGAAATACAGGCTGATGGTCAATGGACACACACTGACGCAATGAACCTCTAAATCTTTCCTCCTCACTGCATCTGGGTGTAAACACCGTCACATGGTCCAGACGGACAGAACAGGCTTGGGGCAAATTATCAGGCACAAAATAATGAAAGGAGACTGAAAGAAGAAAAATATACAGGAGGAACAACAGGGCCAAATGAAGAGATTGCATAGATAGTTATTACCCTGCAGACAAAGAGAATACATTCAAACCATAGACAAATGGAAAGACAGACACACTGACACAGACTGCACTCCAATCTTCAGAGGGTCACAAAATGGCTCTGTATGACTATTTCCACATAAGCCTCTTATTATTTTGATGAGATGGATGTCCCTTCTCATTTTATGTTTTCCATTCTAACTGTCAGTCAGTCTGCAGAAAACAGGAAGGCTGGTGAGCCTGTGCTGCTGACCATGACGGTCACAGCACAAAGAGGGAGCTTGTTAGAGATCCGAGCTCGTCTTCCATTCACTCGGGCTTACAGCCATCCAAATTCTGCGTCCAGCCCCCTCTTTTCCTTCATCATCTTCCCACTTCACGTTTTTTTTTTAATATGGGTGTGAATGTGATGCACACACAGGCACTTGGACAGTAAAAGGACACTTTCGACATCATTCATATTTAAGGGTCTCCGTTCAACTGAGTGTCTTAGACGAAGATGCTGAATCACCGGCAGCTCCCACTGATCCTGACCTCTGCCTCCTGCAGATGAGAGCAAACGAGAAGCCACATTCCCAACAGCACCTGTCACCAATCTCTCCAAAGGGGAGCGCGTTTTCGTTGGGAGCTGCTGCGTGTCTGGATCGACCAGCAGCCCGATGTTTCGGCCCAGTCTGGGCACTTGTTGTGTTGGCGTTGAGGTCAGAGAACAAGTCTGGCACCTGTTTGCTTCGCCAGCATCGCTCATTTATCAAACAACACTAAAGGCAGAAGGCAGCCTTTTGGCGCCGCGCTCTCGGTGCGTAAAAGCGGCAGAAGCGGCGGAGCGGAGCAGAGGTTACAGTACAAAAGCAGCCTTCAGTTTCAGTAAAATTATTACGCACAATAAAACCAAATTGGGTATAAGCTTTGCATATGGATACTTTATGCCAAACAACGTGCAAAGTCGGCTAAAGTTGCAGGTGTCGCTCTTAGAGTGATTGTTTTGAAACATGCAAACGTCGTGAGCCACTTTTTTGCAGCAGAAACAAATATCAAACTGTTGAGATAGCAGGTAAAACAAAAAAAAAAAACAAAAAAAAGATTACTGTTTAAAAATATGGCGATCAACACCACTCACACACACAGCCTAAGACTTTGTTTTATTTTACCTTTCCGGATGTTTCCGCCTTCCAGTCCGCCCAGAGTCGCTGCCCAGGTGGCCCCACAGAGCAGCCACAGCATGGCCCCGACAGGAGTTATCCTGGTTCGGCTCATTTCCAGGTCCAAGAGCCGGGGCGAAGGTTCGTCCGATCCGATTTCAACTCCTCAGTCCTGGACTCGTAGTTTCAGTTGAGATGCATCCTGATCCCGATCTTGGCTTCTCAGGTTTCTCGGTCCAACGGTGATCTATGAATTGTACTTTCTTTATTGCAGCAAATACTTGTTAGATATGTTATTATTGGTTCGGGCTACAGGTTCCTTCTCTTCCAGGTGGCTACAGTCTGCACAAAGCGCGCTGAAGTGCAAGCATCCGCTCAGCGCAAACGGGGATCGGATCGGCCACCACGGAGAGGCGAAATGCTGGAAAGCAGTAGATCCTTTATTTGTCCCGGTCTTTTTGCCGTTTTCCGGTCACTAACTGGGAGACAAAGTAATCCAAAAGTACCTTCCAGTCGTGCGGGAATAATGTCCGGGCTGCAGCGAGCTGAAGCCGCGCTCTCTGCCCGGTGTCGCTGAGCCTGTCCCGCCGCTAGCAACAAAATCTCCCCTCGCCTTCACTTTGCAACGATCCCATTCGATTCGAGCGAGAAAATGGCCTTTAAATCCGAGAAAAGACGCTAAGAAGCGTAGGAAATATGGAGAGCGCGTAGTGTCGCTCAGGTTCGAGCGCCGGCACGGGTGAACAGCGCGATGAGGCGGTGACCGGCTGCCGTGCTGCTGGGAGCGCGAGCTGAGCTCCTCGAGCCCCGCCCACCGGAAAAGACATAACTAGAGGACAACAGGTAAGCGGATGACGTCCCGCGGGCAGGTGCGGCTGTGTGCCTCCTTCAGAAAGTCATTTCACATTAAAGAGCCCGTACTGTTTGTTTAGTGTCAGAGATATAACACACAGCAAAGATTACAATAAAATGAATCTGCTTTGAAAAATACGTTTCTCAACGATCGAGGTCAGTCGGGCCTTCAAAGTTCCAGCACGAGGTGGACTGCAATGTCTGATTGTAAACTGTTTGAGCTGCACCTCAAATTGTGAATCATTAACATTTGATCAGCCATTATGTCTGGAAAAATATTACACACATTAATAGCCACCATTAACACAGTGACACCCATGCATATACTTAACCGGGGGAAACATTTAAATTGAAGTAAAAAAATGTCTGCTCAAATAAAATGTTCCACATAATTAAACCATCCTCATTCAAAACAGTCATTTAAAGGTTGAAGTTTTTATTTTTATCTCTTCACTCTGTTATAGTTTCCTTAATCTGTGTGTCAGTCATCTGGCACTGCGAGGGGCGCAGCCTCCAGAGTAAAGATGATTAAACAGTGGATGTGAGGTCAACAGCCTCCAGGCCTTAACCACACCAATAATCCCCACAGAGGTTGTTTTCTGTCCAGACTAATTCTTATTCAGTGCCTAAAAATACGAGGCTCTGTGATTCCTGGAGGAAATGACAGTTATTTGGAAATCAGATGAGGGCAACATCCTTAATTCAGACACAGCGTTAATATTTTTTGATTAATTGCTCCGTCGCCACTGATGAAACACTCAGAACATGCACGCCCTTTTTCCAGCTTCCTCCCTCTTTCTCTCAGGAGGAGAGCAGCACGGCTGGCAGTGGTGAACGGCTAATTTCACGGGGCGGGGGTACAGACATGTACCCCAACTCTGGGACAAAAGGGAGGGGTCAGAGAGGTGCCCGGATTAAAGGATTTGGTAGATGAAGAGGGGGAAGGAGGAGGAGTGGAAGAGGTCAGAGGTGAGGGAGCGATGATAAAGAAAAAGCCAAATGGAGCTAAGAAGTGAGCGGCGCCGTCTCTAATGAAGCCAGATTAAGCTCACACTGTGCGTGTCTCATCTTTACGCGGTCGATGACTTTTGAATGACGAAACTATCACTCACTATCACAATAGATGTCTTTATTTGCGACGCTGCTGCAGCTGTTGGAACTGAGAGCACTTTGGCTAACCCCACCCAGCCTTCACCCATGACTTCTGGGTGATGTGAATATTCATCAATGTCAGTTTAGTTCCAGGTCCACGTCTGAGTCAGTAGGCTTTCAGGCTAATTGCCATCCCTCTGGGATAAAACAAAGAAATAAGGATGCTTAAATTCAGACTGTAGAAATCCATGAACCTCCTAAAACTGCGGCCCCCTTCTGGACAGGTGAAGCAAGCACTGAAACGTCTGATTCCCTGATCCAAATCCTGGTGCAGATATAGTGTTGCTAAATAGGAGCTGTAAATGTGGATATCAGGCAAAAAGCATTTTGCCTAGATATCTGTAAACAAGATGAGCAGACCCAAGTACAAAGCAGGATGCAACATTGATTGAGGCCCTCAAACCGCTCCACAAACTGATTCAAATTGAAGCACAACATTTGCATAAATTCGCTGCTAAGATTGGCATAAATTAAACAGAAGCACCAACCAGTGAGGAGTATGGCCTTAAAGGGATTGCCACGGCTGCTTATCTGTCCCTCCACATTAATATTCACACCCTGATGTAAGGAAGCTGCAATCCATGACCCTGCACTCCTTTGGTTAATATGTGTTTGGTGTTCATGTCTCCTAATGCATTGTCACTGTTCATTGTTCATTCTGACTGTACAGTACGTGCGTGCATGGAGTTGTACAAGTTGTGTGTCAAACTAAACCAGACACGGGGTTAGGTCAAAGGTTGTGCATGTCTGTGTGTGCATGCGTGACTAATGGTTGGGGACCACTGGTTGAAGCTGGGGGGATTTTTATGGCTGACAGAAGAGAAAATCAGACAGAGGAAAGAGCTGAGGGAGACAAGACGCATCCTCCAGCAAATGTAATTATATGACTTCGAATCACTGGAAGAGCTGCTCCTCGAATCCTTTATCGGCTTTGGGCCACTCGCACGCACATGCACACACACACACATATATATGCATTCATGCGACACTGACCTCGGCCTTGGACAACAGGGTCAACATGGGAGCAGGGACTTTGTTGACCACGATGAAAGCATAGTTTGTTGAGGAGTCTCCATTAAATCCAACAAATTTGAGGCTGATCCATTAGCTGGAGAAATGAGTCATTAATTTTTGCCTTTCGATTCTGTTCCAGTACATAATGTGGATCTGTATTGTCTGTGGGTGGGTCGGGGGTGTTACAGAGGGGCGGGGGCTTTTTGCCGAATGAGCAGAAAGGCGACATGCACAGAAAAACTAATTCAGTTAACAGCTTTCATTTAGCTAATTAAACCCATGATGGAGTTCATCAGGGCAGCACAGCCCCATAGTGGTTCGCACTGTTGCCCCACAGCAAGAAGGTCGTGGGTTTGGTTCCCGGCCTGGGGCCTTTCTGTGTGGAGTTTGCATGTTCTCCCTGTACTTAGGTGGGTTTCCTCCCACCATCCAAAGACATGAATGTTTCGGGTAATTGGTAGCTCTAAATTGCCCATAAGTGTGAGTGGTTGTTCGTCTCCATATGTTGGCCCTGCGATGGACTGGCGATCTGTCCAGGGCGCACCCCCCTCCTCTTTTCTTTTCATCTTCTTGTAACATAGTTGGCTTGTTGCCAGCTGATTTACCCGCGTCCTTCACCTCTGCTGAGGAGGAAATTGAACGAAGAGCCCAAAACCTTTTCCCACTAATTGCCATCGATGCACTGTGCTGTTTCATGGAGGGCGTTCAGACTGTGGCTCTGAATTGCTGTTCTTTGCCCAGGTGACACTGGAAATCGGAATCAACACTCGGTTAAAGCATTTGATTAGCTTAAGCCCACCAAAATGTTCCATGACCGTATGCATTTTTGCCCAGGTATCTCAAGGTACACAGACATTAGGTCGGTTATAAGAAAGTTTTAAAAAATTAATTAGATGAGATTTCAGTCAAAGTGGACCATAAGCAGATAAATGTTATAGCTCCTTTTAAAAGGTGGCATCTTTCTCAGTCACATAAGACCATAAAATACTGAATGTTCAAGACTCCTTTACATTAATGCTTTCAATGATAAGTCTCTTGTAACCTAGAACTGTCTGTAAGAAACTGAGAGACTTGCTCTTCTACAGAGCAAATGATAACTCTGATTTAAACTTTTTGCTCTGTAAATATAAATATAAATATTCACCATTCTAAGCTGTCTCTTGTACAGAAGTTGTTTTATGTAACATAATCTTCTTTTGATTTTAATCCTCAGAATGCAAACCAAAAAAGTCCACTTTTTTGGTTTAGATTCAAGTCTTAATGTCTACAAGATGGATTTCTCTATTCAATGCATAGACATGAAAGTGATGTGTGTTTTATGTTTCACTAAACATAATATTTCAGGGTCCTCCAAAAGTCCTATATGTCAAAAACCAAAACCTGCTAACAGGCGTGTGCAAAGACAGGCGATGAATGTTAAAAAAAGGCCAAAAAACGTTAGCCTGATTTGCATCTGATCTGAGGAGTGGGAAATTAGGGCTAATATCTTATACAGCTATCATCCACCCATTCTTCATCATGACACATTATGGCATTGTAAATACAAATATACAAAAGTGGCTTGCTTGATGTAATTTTGTCTCTCGATCACCTGCCTCACATTTGTTTTTGTGAACAAAAACAATAAGAAGGTCGCAGGTTCAGTTCCCGGCCTGAATCCTTTCTGTGTGGAGTTTGCATGTTCTCCCCGTGTCTGCGTGGGTTTCCTCCCACCGACCAAAGACGTGCATGTATAGGTTAACTGGAGACTCGTAGGTGTGAATGCGAGTGTGAGTGGTTGTTCGTCTCTGTTTGTCCTTGTGTGTTGGCCCTGCGATGGACTGGCAACCTGTCCAGGGTGTACCCCGCCCCTCGCCCGATGTGAGCTGGGATTGGCTCCAGCAGCCCCGCGACCCGGATACGGATAAAGCGGATGAAGATGAGTGAGTGAGAGCACAGAGGACAAGGTAATTGAAGGGATGGTGGCAAAGCCTTTTGTCTCAGGCTTACAGAAGAAAAACAAAACCTACAAGAATCTGAAACAACTTCTGCATGCTTTTATCTCTGTAAAGAGAAAGCCATAACCACAAGCATTTACTCCAATTTGACTCCAACTTCCATGAATCTCTTCAGGCTGTATACAGTTATGTCACCTGCCTGTCATAATGAATCAAATCCACCGTCTATTGTCTTTAAATTCATGGATTAAAACTTCTCCCAGCAATCCCAAATTGTAGCTTTATTCTGCCGACATTTCATGTTTCCCAATGTGATATGAATGCAACACGACTGATGCATCCAAGAAACACAAATACATGTTGGGCAGCTTTTCCTGTGGCAGCAGCTGCATCTCTTTAGTTGTTGCAACACAATGCCTGGCAGGGGAAACAAAGGTGTCTCACATCATCACATACAGTGCGTTGTGCTTGTTTTCAGTGTCTAGTTATCAGTCAAACATGAGCAGATGACTGCAGGCATGTGTCTCTTACAGCCATGGGAGAAAAAAATGCGTGCCATCCATGTGCTGTGAATTTAACATGCTCAAACTGTGCTAAACAATCAATTATTTACATGTTCACAGTCTCACACACACACACACACCCGGATATAAGCAAACATATACATGAATGCACACAGACTCACACACATGCACCACATCTTATTAAAAAACCTCATCTAATTAAAGGGCTTGTTTCAGCTATAATTAGCCTGTACGCCCGTGGTGGAACCTTTCTTTATTGTAAGCTGAAATATAATCATTCGCGCTATCCATGTAAGGATCACAAAGTGCTTTGACAGATGTCAATCCTGCTACTGGGCATTGGCTCAAACTAAACGCTGCTGAATCTAATCATCTCCTGGGTGGTTTCCCAACCAGGGGTACGTGGGCAGTATAGGTTACTCCTGCAGTTGCAGGGAAAGAGTGGCTCAAATAAGAAGTGAGAAAAATGATTCAACAATATATGCCGAAAATTGGTAGATAACGGTAGGCTAATGGATAAAAAACAACAGGTAAACATAATTAAACAATTTGATTGAAAAATTATTCAACACAAAACGCTAAAAGAAATATCTTAACATTGTTAGAAATGGTAGTTAATTATGATTAATAATAAATCATGCGTAAGCTGCAAAGAGATATGATAAGAATGATTGAAATCGTTTAAGCTAATGGTTGGAACATAACATGACCGTATCCCTCACTTTAATATGTGCGTGCTGACATTACAGCGGATTGATTTCCAGATCCACTTTTCATTCTCTGAGGGGCAGAGCAGCAGCAGGTAGGCTACACTCACAGCGAAAGCTAAAGATCGAAAATCCACATGCATCCTGTTGTGACTGTGAAGAATAGTGTTCCATGTAATCCACCAGTATCAGCCTCCTTATGGCAAAGAAAGGTAAACTGTTATTACCCAGTGTTGCTCTAACCTAATTCCTTATGTGTGGCATTCTGGTAGACTGATTCCACAGCAGATGGTGCTATCAATAATTGAGCCTGTAAAGACAACGCTGCCCTCAATCAGATTAAGTAGATTATCCCAACATCAACTCCCTTATATTTTAGACTCTGTTTCTTACATAAAGTTACAAACTTCCCACACAGCCTCCTGAGCCCGAATTTAAACTGTGTTAAACACCCTTTCCTCATGTGGCTTGAATCTATCTTATCTATCTATCTGAAGTTTCTTCTTTCATCAGTATTAAGGGAGTATTTGTGCGTGTCTGTTAATGTATGGGATTTTCAAACCTGACCTAAATACACTACACATTGAGCGGTATCCAACTACATAACATGATGGAGCCCTAGCCAACGTATTCGCTGTCCCGTCCAACCCATTGTAAATGTCCCCTTAATCCCGTTAACCCACTCCAATTGTGTGGAGAAGCTGAGAGGGTAGGAGGGAGCCTGGGGCGAGTATGACATTGTACGCCTCCACCCCACTGAGATCTAATTGAAGAAACAAGTGCCGAGTACAAAGTGGATCTCCTTGGCTCACTGTGACATTAATACATGACTAGTTTGAAGAAAAAAAATAAAATAAAAACCTCCGATCTGCAGCGAACAAATCTCAAGAACAGGATTTTGAATGTGAGTGTGCTTCAGGGCGATGAAGCTAATTTTAACAGCAGTTTATGTTTTATATAAGATGAGTTTTACAATCATTGAGCTGAAGAAGAAGCAGATCTACAGGTGTGGCCAGGCACGCAGGGTGACAACTTCAAGGGAAGAGGAAATGGCATATGGCAGGAAATATGTTACACAGAAAGCTTTTGCCTTTTCACCAGATCAATCATCTTTAACTTGAAAGCTGCATCATATGCATTGCTTCGTACGTTTAGGGTGTGTGCATGAAGCGCAAAATACATGACTAATCTGAAGAATTTATTGTGGGTGCGTTTAATTTAATTTGAACAATTTCATTCGGTCCACTGCGAGCTGTTGGGTAATATCATCGGTCTGATGTGACACTAAATGTATTGTAAAAAGCCATAAATCAGCTGCATAGTTGTTTAAGCCGCAAGGTTCAAAGCGTGAGAAAAAAGTAGCGGTTTATAATCCGGAATGCAAAGTTTCAACTGATGGAATTATCCATGGTAAGCAAATCATAGCAGTTTGATTTAGTTACATTATTGGTCTTGCATTCCCTTGTATGTCCCATTGATATATTCATCCACACCTTTCATTTCTTGCAAGCATTTTTTGTATCAAAATTTCCGGCACATTTTCAAAACTGCTTCTTCTTTAAACTCCAAATGATTTCCTCGGAGGTTCACAAAAATTCATTCCACCATTGCCTTTGTGTAGGAGTATGTCAGACTGATATGTTTCTTTAAGTGGTTGTCAGCAGGTAAGACCAGTTTCCTGGGAGACAAGTCTCTAAGGGACAATACATCAAAAGAGTCCAGCACAGAGCTACAATTCTTGTGTTTGACCTTATTAGCTTAAGTTTCTCAGTACAATATTTACTTTTCATGTCATGTCAATGTGTTCCTTCACTTCAGCTTTCAGCGCATTTGTGTATCTGCAAAGATTTGTCATATTTGGTTTTCATTCTAAGTGAAACTTTTTGGGGAAAAAAATGCCTCATTGTCATCTGTACACGCATTATCATTGTGCTGCATATGTGAGGGTTAGTGGACAAAAACATGCGACAAGATGTTTACTTGTAGATTTGTACCATGTGACGCGACCGCGGCCATTTTTTCCTAAATGATAAGATCTGCTCTCTGGAGGGATAAAACAGATCTATTATGTGTTAAGCTGTTCTTGACAATTGATTTGCACTGAGCTAGAATGAGTCTCAACTTAACTCGCCATTCGTAATGGTCATCATGCTTTCCAGTAAGTAGAAGTAGGAATTTAAGGGAGAAAAAACACAATGCTTGATTTTTATAAAAAAAAAAAATTTGTTTGTTTTTTGCAGAAACATGCTTCTTCTCCCATTTCAGACAACAGCCACTTTACTAAAATTGTTCAAGGTCTTTTCGTGTCAAAGTGTTTTTTGAGAGCAAGCAATGATTTGTCTGTACTATAATCAGAACTACAGAACTGAGTCCAGCTTCAACACCAATCAAGACCAGTTTTCTCCATTTCACTTCATAGTGACGTACCCCGTCGCTGTTCATCCTGAAGATACGCTTAAATGAGTTGCCTGGCTGAAACGAACCCTACTAATTACAAAATACTAGCATGCTAACATGCTAAGCCAAACTGGAAAGCATTACTGGGTCTCAGGAGGTTATCAGTGTAAAACAGATCATGTTGATGTTAGTATTTCGCCTACAGGGCCATTAACATCTCTGCAGACTGGATTGCTAGCATTGAGCTCTGTGGGCACACCACCTATTTTGGTCTTTATGATTACAAACTTGGCAACTTCAATTCCAAAATTGAGCCTGGTAAGATGTGCTCTCGGAATGAACTGTACATATTCGAATTAAATGTTTCTGCCAAAAGGTTTTGCAAAGCTCAGACCCGTCATACATTTTTACACAGCTATATAACAAGAAGATCGAGGAGTTCATTTTAAGCTTTGCACACTCATTTACTGGAAAAATGACCTTGCACTCAGACAGGGTAATATCACACTGGAATAATTATGCGGCAGCCAGAGCTAAAAGTATAGGAGATTATAGAGGGAGAAGATCATTTCATTCAGCTGATTCAGTGGTTGATTACGTATCTCTTTCTACATAATGGCCCACTGATAAAATAGTTCGCTCTGCTAATGTGTTCCTGTCTGAGACTAAAGCAATCTCCAATCTGTACTATAGAATTTTTTATGTTAGGATTGTCTCCAGATATTTTGCTATGCTGAGTGACTGTTTATTTTTTGTGAAATATGAACTCATTAAACTTTCTTTTTTTTTTCTGGAGGTACCTATCTTTAATGTACACAAATAGCTATTTGAAATGTTCAAAGAAGCATTTTTGAAAGCTTTTCATGAAGATGGAAATGCACTCAGTACATGTTGGACACCAGGAATACACACAATACATTTTGACGAGGAAAAGATAATGTAAAGATATTTGTTTTTGTAAATAACATCAACAATGCACAATTTATACAACAGTCTTTTGACCACTAAACATCCTTCTATTTTTGGATCACAGTGGCAGCATGTAGATGTTTCTCTCTGCAATAACACTTTCTGGATCTCCAAAGTGTCTCCCAAAATGTCACACCTCCCCATATTCCTCCATAATAAAACTATATGATCCCTGACAAAGTGGATTACAAGTCCCTGGGTAGCTTTGCATGTATGAGTTCCTGGGATTAAGCCCCAGCATCTCCACTGGCTCCTGAGCTTCATGTAAAACCGTAAAGCATGTGAGGCAATCTCACTTCTTTGTAAACTCCACAAGGTGGTAAAAACATTGAATCAAAGATCTAGTTCATCTCAACATTATTCAACTTCCTCAATTCCACAGATTTTTCATTTGCACATTTATGCTCTCAATCATCCATCCTCCTGTATCCCAAACTCGTACTCTTTTAGTTTTTGCATGTCTGTGCTCCACGCATCGTCAGATTTTTCCTTTCTGATGGAAGCAGAGCCTTCTTCTATTGCAGCGCGCCCAGTTTTGGTTAGACAGGTTCTGCTTTCTGCTCATCACAGTTGTAAAGAGTGCTTATCTGAGTTAGCATTGTATGTTTTCTCCGACCAGCTCACTTTAAAAAATATTAAATCTAGTGTTTGATATGAACATGAATTTAATTCACTTGCATCTGGATGATCTCCTGAAGTAACTGCACTGATCATGTGCCGATGCAACAGACCATTTATAATGTACAGGGCTTTCAGCTGGAGGAATGGAGCTCAGTGGAGTGGATGTATGAGGTCCTGGGTTCAATCCCCAGTATCTCTAGTTATTTTATAAGAAAGGAGAGAGTACATATGTTTTAAAATCTGCCTTTGGATCACAAATAATCTGACTACACCAGATAAATGCTTGATAATATGCCTACAAATATATGCAATAAAGTCTTCATCTGGCATCATTTAGTTGTTGTATGCTTTTATTACCTGTTTGTATCCTCACGATTACCCTTCTCTTTTGTTCCCACAAGCTCACAAGATGAAATGCATTAGGTGAAGAGAAAGGGGTTGAAGTGGGGAGTAGGTAGATGCAGAGAGTAAGGAGTGGGGGTGGAACAAGGAATAGAAATAAAGAGAGGGGTAAATTGGTTTGTGGCTGGTTATAACGGCCGTGGAAAGGGAAAATGCTTGGACAGACGACGAATGCAATCACGGTAAAAACACACTTACATCATTTCTATTAATAAAAGGGAATGGTTCAACAATCAGCACACAAATATGAATTCATAATTTCATCAGGAGGGAGAACGGGTTTGTGGAAGGACAGTGGGAGGGATGAATCCAACTCGGGTGTCTGCTCACATGACAACAGCCTTTTCATTTTAAGATTTTGCAACTGGGGGTGGAAAGAATAAATTCAGAGGGAATTAAAAGGAGAGAGGAGAAGTGGCAGGTGGACAGGAGGGAGGAGGAAGTGAGTGGAATCTTTCCCTCCCAAACATCTGTCAACTGATGAGCAGAAAAGAAGATAAGAGGAGACGACCTAAAGTTTGAGAACTAAAAATACAAACTGCAAAGTAGGGAGAGCGAATATATCACATATTCTTTAAATACTGTATAAGAAGAGAGGAAGGGTTCTTCCCTCAGGAGGACAGGGATTGGGAGGCCATGTTTCACTGCCTAACATTTCTCCAACGGGGTGTGCACATGGAAGCGAGAGAGAAATGTGCTTTGTCTCTCTACACAACTCAACGTTAATGAATCCTCAGGTGTTTGTGATTTTTTTTTTTTTTTAATGGAAGGTGTGTTTTTCTATCTTCAGTTTATCATGTGTGAAACTGAAATAAAATGCAAATCAAATTGTTGGATATCAATTTTGTGGTAATTTGGTCGATATGCGGTGTCACAGAAAGCTGGTGAGTATCTATGTGAGTGTATTTAACACACTTAATACTATTTACACTGTGGTCAGTACACTTTAAATACTTGCTGCCTTCAGAAGAGAGCTTCAGTCATTGCTTCTGCTCTTTCATTGATAAACTTAACATTTTAATAGCTCTCTACTTTCAAACCTGGCTGTGCTTCATTGAGTGTCTTTAGTGATGTTGTCAACACAATGAGATGCAGTCAAGTGTATGATGTTGTCACCACACTCTGGAAATACACAAATGCCTGATAACAACTTCATGTCACAACTGATGTTGGTGATACAATTGCATCTTTACATGGAGTTTATCTCCCATGAGACGGGACTGAAAACATCCTTTTAGACAGTGTCACAAAATATTCAGTTGTTTTTCTTTCGGCTGTATGAACAGGTAGTTTCCCGTGGGTAAATTTAATCTGACAGTCGTGGTTGGTGGTGTTATCCGCTGGGCAAAAACCAGCTACTTGGATCTGTTCAGGAGAAACATGTCAGAAAGTATTACATCAGTTTGGCCCCTGATTCACTGTTTTTCAGCAAATCCATCAGATTTTTCCTGAGGCAAAAATCGAGCAGGAATCATCCAGGAATACAGTGATGGGGACTTTCACACATCATCTTGATGCTGTTTCACTCCGCTCAGTCAGTTCATAGGTACTTAAGCCTGTCTGTACCTGTATCTGCTGAGAGTAGATAAGTACTAGAGTCCACACAAACACACAGATTCGGGAAAAAAAAAAATCTGTTTATCTTTTTTTAAAATTGTTTGAAAAAATACAGAATTTCCTATTTTCACCGGCTGCACCAATCGTTGAAAGTTCTACAAACAACCAATAGTGAAAGGTTGATCGAACATTTTAACAATTTGGAACTATTTCTAAAATCATTTTTAATTTACAGTTCACATTATTTTCATAAAGCCAACTCAACTCAGTGACTGAGTGAGCAATTCAAACAAGGTGAAGGACATCTTTTTTTACAGATTCATTCTTTGCCGATAAAAGGGCAGAAATTTTCCCTGTTGATTTTATACACATCCTTACTCATGATATCGGTCACATTATCGCTGACCGATATCAAGAAAATGGTCAGTTTTATATTCCTCCTGTTCAGTGTCAGCTAATATGCTCCGAGGCACAGCTAATTCACTTTTTCTTTTTTCTGGTGTTCTCTGGTATCCTAGTCTCTGTTTCCCTTCATTTCCTCATCCCTTCCTCCATCCCTGCTCCAAACACTCCCCAGCTTCTCCTTTGAGCTCCTTCAGCTCCCTGAAGACATAAAAGACAGGGAAGCAGGTTTTAAGGGGGGATGGGGTGACGGTAGTGCTGATTGGGGGATGGAGGAGAGGGTGTTAAGAACAGTGTTCCCAGAATGTCAACACCCACACGTGTGCACATCAACCTGCATACACACACAGACAGTAGAGACGAAGCTCCACAACCACCATACACACTGGCACAAACGTTGCCAGTCTTTCCACCCAAATCCTCCACCCCCACCCCCCGCCACCACCCCTGAGGCCCCACTGTGGTTTAATTGGTGTAATTATATTTGCATAAGACCGTCCTTATTCAGCTAACACACACACAATTATGACAGGTTTTAATAGGCAGGATAATTGAATATGGTTCTCCCACTATAGCCTGAAGGGTCTCTTGGTATATTTTGAGGAGGATCAGGGTGCTATACGTTTACTTAGACAAATAGGAGTGCATATGCTAATAACTCAACTCATAATTAGACTTCAAAGGTTAATGGACTCAGAGGGAGGAGTTCGGGTTGTGACTGTATAGATAACAGAGAGCGCGGTCAGTCTGCCTCCAAAAAACCAAATCGCAGAGGACAACATCCTCCCCGAGGCAATCAGCCCCATAACATATTTCTTCTTATCCGCTTTTTCACGCATGAATTCACACCTTTTCGAGTGGGGGGGGGGGGGGGTTAATGAAAAAGAGCAAAAATAATGAGTGGAAGTCTTGAAGTGAAGGGAAGACGTGACATTTTCCCAAGCCCAATTTTTCTCCCCTTAATTATTACCTGGTTACAACTTAATATGTGATACTGAAAAAAGCCTTCTTGTTCAGAATAAGCATCAACAAGAGCAACGTAATTAAAAGCTAAGCTAAGGAGCCAAAGACGCTGATCAAAGTTCAGCCATTTAGCTGTTTTCTTCTGTGCAGCCGCAGTAACTGGAAGACAGGGTTTGTTCAAAGAGTAATTATACAGCATATAATACTATATACTTATATTTTATGATAAAAACACTGCTTCTGTGTTACTGAATGATCACATCAGATGACTCAATTGGTTCAGCTAACAAATATATAATTTTGAGGCTGCATGAAAAACTCAAAAAGTAATACAATATGTTGAGTGGATGTAAAAGGTGAGTATAATCTAAGATCAAAGCAAGAAACACTCACAGATAACTATACTATAATGCCATAATACTGAGGGAATGTTTTATCACACTTTGAATTTCATTTTATGGACACATGACTCTTTGATTGACAGTTGGCCTAAAGATGTTGGCTTCCCGTACTGGACGTATTGTTTGGAGCAAACGAAACGAAACAAAAACGAAAATCACTGTTAAACAAATCTCATAAAATTTAGCAAATGAGGGGTTTTGCTGACAGCTTTTCTTGCAGTTACTCAAAATGCAGTGCATTCTTCCAGTTTTAATCATCCCAGTGGCTAAGAGGCACAAATCGTGCCACACACATCACTGCTGTCCTACATTACACACTACACATGACTGGCATGTTCTTAGCTTTGCTACAGAATAAGATGGAGCAAGTAACGTAGATGCAGGACAGATTTTTTTTTTTTTATTTAAATAAATGAATTCTCATAGAAATCACTTTGAAAATTCCATCTATCTCACTCCAACAATAAAATGATACAATGTGGTGTGAACAATAAAAATTGGACACCTAATCTTTTCAACGTCAAAGTGTTTTCAACGATCTCAGATTCTGGCCATGGCAGTGTGAAGGCTGCAGTTTTACATAATGCACTGTGGCATTTTTTAGGCTTTTCTTTTCTTTTTCTTTCATTTCCCCCTTTCTTTTGCTCCGTTAACCACATTTACCTTCCCCCTTCTCTCGCTTCCTCTCTCTTTCATTTATGAACTCACCTCACCTTTGCTACCCTCCTCCCTCCTTCTCATTTTCCACATAAACCAAACCCCTCGCCCAAATATGAAATCCTATTTTCCTTCTCTCTCTCTCTCTCTCTCTCTTTCTCTCTGGATGAGGGTCTCTAGTCTTTTGTTCATCCACCCGCTCATGTGGCCTCTTCATGTTGCCTCGGCAACCGGGTGTATACATACTGTTGCTCCGGGAGAGAGATCGAGATGTAAAAAGAGAATGGGATGTTGAGATGAGAGCGGCAGAGAGAGGTTGAGAGGGATGGCACTGAGTCAGAATCAGGGGAGAAAGACAGAAAGAGCACAAGAGGACAGAATGTGGTAGAAATGTGGAGTGATGAGGAGAGACAGAGAAGGGAAAGAGAGGACAAAGAGTTACAGAAATGAATGGCTGTAGACATGAGAATGATGCAAATATAATGTTCCAGCTCTGTTGTAGGAACGCTATATCCAGTTCACATTTTTCTCCTCTGAATGAAATAAACAAAAAAAACAAAAAAAAACAAAAACAAATGAATACCTATAATTCTTCTTCTATTGCTCTGTATTCTCTGTGTCTTTGTTTGGAAGAAGGCAATCAATTTTTTTTAAAGACTGACTTGAGTCTTTAATATCAGCAACTGATCCTAAAAAGGAGAATTTTGAATCTCAATGATCAGAGAATCAGCAAAATAGTTCAAATACATAAAGTAAGTGATTTTTTTAAAAGGTGTAGTCAGGCAAGTCAGAGATTCCCTCTTTAAGGACTCATGACCTGCACTGCAGGTCCTATTTTAAATCACATCATTACAGAAATCAATCAAACATAAATTCCTCTTAGTACCAAGAGGAGGAGGAACATGCATTCAGTTCAGTTCTAGCATTATTGTTTTATTTTCATATTTTTTATCTCTCACTGTAACATAAGGGGAACCAAAGGGGAACCACTGAAAAAAGAAGGTAAAATGGAATAGGTGGAAAACCTCAAATGGTGTTGAGAGAATTGAAGATAAGAAAAAGGTAAGAAATGCACGGAGAAAAAGAAACACACACAGAGACAATAAATATCAGCTTCCTCCTCCACCCAGTTGCCTGTGTTTGCTGTATTAGAGGCCCTGTAGGAATCCAAGCCCTGCAGACAAGCAACCATCTGCCATCCTGGATCCAGTCCAACACTCCTCTAAGAGCCAAGATGGCACCTAATCATTCACATTCAAATGAATTATATCTGTCAAAGACTTTTTAAAAAAATACATACTGGTATAAGCCCCACTTTGAGTTAATTGTTCAGCTCTGGTTTACTTTTTGAGATGAACTGGTTCAATGATTAGTACCAATGCGTACCTTGACGAATGATTTCGTCATATCTTTGGAATATATTCAGCACTGGTGATTTCCCTATTTCCTGACACTAGGTTCCATTTATAACTAGATGACTTACATTAATTAATCCCCATTCAACTATGAGTAAATACTCCATGAACAGTATCCTGTGACTGATCTATGAAGCCATTTTGTCATCACTGTGCAACTAATATTGAATTTTAGCAAACGGTCAGTAGATGGGCATCGAAGATACATTTGTGAAAAACTAGTGTCAACCCTAATGCTAGAGTGGCTTGATATGTGGATTTAAAGATAATGTAAGATGGTGTCAGCTCTAACCAACGACTTCCCAATATCAAATCAGGGGGAGCGTTAAGACTATCTGAGTGGATGCCCACTGACAGGTTTGCGGAGTTGGTGGTAGAATGTATGCATGGCTGGTGACCCGCTTATATATCCGCTGATTGTTTGAGCTGATAAACAATGAGCAGAGACAGGGAGGAGGGATGGAGAGACACAGAGAATAGTGATTAACTAATTCAGAGCACACACACACACACACGCAAAAAGTTGGAGCTGCTAAAGATAAAGCTAATACAAAAGCAAGCAGTTTTAATATTGGAACAATCTCTCATGCAGACACGAGAATATAACAAATACAACAGAGTTGAGATTTGAATGGGAATGTGCAGGAAGTGCTTACTGCAAAAACAGCCGGTGAAAGGAATAAAGCAATGGTTAAAGCGTTGTGTTGACAGGCAGGTGCTTGAATGTTTTGTCGTTAAGTTGTTGTTGCAGTGTTTCCTGGAGCTTGGCTGGTGCAAAAGGGTTGCTGGCTGTGTTCTCGTTTACCCACATCCTTCAGAGGGTGTGGTTGACAAAGGTGCACGCCACAATGTTGAACGTGGAGACTGACCTAACAGATGCTCTGCTTTGTGGATGATTTTAGTTTAGCTGACAAATTGTGTTGTCATTATGGTGATGCTCGAACGGCTGTATACCAGTTTGTATTTGCTCCTGTTGAAAACCAATAAATAAAAAAGAGAAGAGGAAATGCTTTGAGTGGTCAATAAGACTATTAGTGCCATATAAGTGCAGTCCATTTTGGCGATGATGATGACTACGGAAATGTTTTTAATCCTGCATTTTCTCACCGATTACATTTTGCATATGGTAGGGTAATGTCTTTGGGCATATCTATATCATTACCCTGTCAGGGGGATTATATGAGCTCTGTGTTCAGTGTCTAAATAATTACAGATTACATGTGATTACACAACACACACTGACATGTGTAGCTGTGTAATCATTCTTTTGACATGTGGGGAAAGTCAGCATATTTCGGTTGTTTGTCTTATTACTGACACTGAGACAGATTAAGACAGAGTACTTAATCACATTAATAATTCATGTGTGTGTATACGTCGCTGCACTCAAGATGCAACCCATGCAAAATCAACAGTATGTTAAGTGCGGTCAGCCTTGGGTCAAACACTGTGTTGACTATACAGTTTGTGTGTGTGGGCAGGCATATGTGTAAGTGTACTTATTCTGTGAGGAGATGCATAAATGCAGATTATACATGATGTTGTGTGCACATATATGGGTATGTGTACATGTTTCAGATGGTGTGTGTGTGTGCACGCATGTATGCCAGAGTGAAGGTTTGTAATCTGTAGGATTAGTGCCAGTAGATTGAGCCTGAGATTAAAGTCATCACTGAGTGGGAGCTCCTCCAGCACAAAGACAGATTAAAGTATGCATGCATGTGTGAGGTCCTGTGCTTTTATTAACAGCTCAGTCCAACAGGAGACATGACGACTGGTGGGTATCAAGATGATATGAACATTTGGTGACTATACCACTGAATTTAAAGCAGCAATAGAGCAGCGGTTTTATCTAAAGAAAATCTTGATGAAGCAAATTCATCTATCCAAATTATAGAGGGAGTAGTTTAAAAATGAAAGTAAAATAATAATAAAAAAAAAAGTTGCATCAAAAAAAAAAAAGAAAAAAAAAGCACACAACTGAAAGAAGACATTATTTTACACGTGATTTAAACATACAGGCTTCTCACCCTGAGCTCCACTGTGAAGCTACCGATCTGCTACATCACTCAAAGTAGACCCACTGGCATCCCTTCAGAGGAAAGACCACAGAAACTCTACTGCATGTCTATGTTTGCACAAGAATTGAAGAGGCAGATTAGTTTTTTTGCCCCAAAATGTAATAATAAGCAAGAGTTTTCTCTTATCTTTTAAATGCATCATCCCAACTCTGCCACACAAAGGCCTTCCATTCACCCTTTGTGACCTTGAAATTGTTTTTGATAGAAATATGTTTTTTGTTGAGAAACAAACTAAATCTGAAAATGACTGTGGGCCCCAGTTTATAATGTTACAACCAATTCTTTCTGACATTGTTGTGGGGGGGTGCGCTGCCTAGTAGATGTAGATGAAGAAGAGAGGTCGTTTTGTCAAACTGCAGCTCTAAACGGCACCTGATGACATTTATTTAAATACACATTTTATGGCAGCACAAATGGTGAGATTGCGCACTGAAACACAGCCTGTCTGTCACTATTCTATTCTGTACCTCTCATAATATCTGTGCTGTTCTGGAACGATTCTTATTTTTTATTTTTTCTACAGAAGCATGCTGGTGGAATTGGCTTCCAGGGGAGAATTTCTCCGCTTTAAATGTGTTAGACCATATTATAAAGCTGAGGAGCCATCTGAGTACACAGAATACAAATACTGTCTGTGCACTGGCAAAATCAATACACATCTGATCCTGCTATCCCAGCTAATGGAGGGCAGTAGCTGGAAGTATTGACAGTATGTGTTCAGTAGGATTAAATCAATAACAGCTACAGAGATACTTAAAAATGGACATTTATTAACAAAAAAAGAAGAAAGAAGCAGCTGCTTTAGCTTTGCTGCTGTCAAACTGATCCAAAGGAAGATAATTCCTGGCACAGCGGCATTTCACAAAAATTGTCTATCGGAAAATTGAAAAGGCCTTTTTGCATTGTCAATAAATTGTGGAGCCCTGCAGCTGTAGCACTTTCCACTATCAGCAATGTGTTTCTACACATCCATTCACAGTATTGACATAACAACACAATTCTTGATGAGCAAATCTAGCCAAATTGATAAAGTGCAATGTGTTTTCTCAGGACACACACTCTTCTGATTTATTTGTGTGCATGCTGTCAACCTCTTGCCTCATTTCATTGTGTTCCTCAACCACAATTGCACCTTATTGGACTTCGGCCTGACTGAAGAGTAAGAGCAGAGCCACAATTAGCACCCAACAAGGTCATCCTCCCTGTCAGGGGAGCATTCAGGACAGCAGCTTGTCAACAGTGACAGTGATTGTTGCTCCAATTGTCAGACCAATGAGGGAGTTGTTGAGGATGAAGGCGCCCTCCAGATGTGACTGTCTCTTATCAATGTGTTGATGTTGACACCAATATCCTAGCATTTACAGGATATAAACAGTAAAATGGATTCATGTCTCTTGTTTGTCTGCTTGTATATTTGTATATCAATGCAAAGCAGGTGCATTCAAGACAATATTTGAAAAAAACAAAATGAAAAGACTTTGAGGAGCACCTGATGTATAAGACAAAGCATTCGCTGGGAAATATTGGTTCAAAATCTAAGGCATCTTTAAAGAGATCTTTAAAGTAACACAACAAGGCAGAAGAGTTCACCTTGAAGAGCAGAACAAATCATTCTCTACACAAAGTTGGTCTTTGTTCAGTCTCTGGTGGCCTCAGGCTGTCCTCAGGCCAGGTACAGTGACCTCTTAAAGGTTAGAATTTGCTCTGGGTTAAGTCCACCAATTAGAAAAGGGTTGAGGTCCAGGGTCCCCTGAGACAGTTTCTATCATGCATTTCCCTGCCGTTCACATTGCATTGTTCATATCTTTTAAGTTGAGTAAATGAGTAAATATATAAAGGGAGCTAATCTTCATTTCAAATTTTGCAGATGGCATAAAAACTGTGTAACTCCTATAAAAAGAGCAAGGTCATACAGGTCACTGCGTGACATTTATTGAAATACAACATTGTGTGGTTCCCGCGAGCCTCCCAGAGATAAATCTATTAATATATTTTTGCTGCAAGATTTAAGCCTTCTAAAGATGCTGTGAAAACAGAATCCAAGACCACCAGCTGGAAGCTGGATCAAACATTAAACTGTGACTGATACACAGTTGCTGCCACTGGCATGAGCCAAAGTTCACCTTACATTTATCTGGTTTTGGTGGACTGCTGAGGATCTATTTGACATTTCTCGAAAAGCCAACATAAATATTTTTTTTTTTTTTTTCAGTCAGTAACAGAGTATGGATTTAACATCACAACTGACGAGAGGCTGGCTGGCTTAGAAAAAGTAAGAGTGAGCTGCGAGAAAACAAAAATCGACTACATCTGGAAATGGGCCATCCTTGCGCAGAGCACAGAGCCGCTGCATATTCCATGACTTAATCTGTACACAACATGAAACACCACCTCCTACTGTGAAAAATGGATAAAGCTGTGTTGTCTCAAACTATATTCGAACAACAACAGACACACAACAACATGGCTTTTCTTGATCAGTGCCTTTGACACAAATAAGTAGCAACAGCAGCAAATGTCAAGTGTCTAGACGGCTGCAGAATCACACCATAACACAGTGACACACCAAAAGCAGTCAACTGAGACACACTGATGCCTTCAAGCCACGTCTCATAACAATAAGATTAAAACAGCTTTAATACCCATGTTCAAAAACAACTCTTATATCCCTTTATATAATCCTCCCTCTCGATTTGCCCTAAAAACACTTCCCAAATAATCAGCTTAAGTGTGAAGATTCTGGGTTTTTGTTGAAGTAAATTTTCCTTTCAGGAACTAAATACTTCAATAATTATTATTAACTGTTATAGGAAATAAAATTAATGTCATTTTTTTTTATATAATCTCCTCACAATCTATGCCACAAGAAAGGTCTCACTGCTTTTGCATAAATCAACCAAAGCTGAGTTGCACTGGCCACACTCTCATTTCATCCATTCAAACGCTGGCATTACATCGAAAGGTATCACATCCATCCTTCTCACAGCCCCATGTGTATCTGTCATGGGCTGAGATTATATCAATGGGGTTGTTTTAATTCACATACAGCAAAGTCAATATCTTTAACTAATGCCACTTTAGATTTAAAAAACCCCAAAACATCGAAATAACACGTGTGATCAAGGTTGAGTGAGGACAAAGGGCTGTTGATATGGAAACAGAAAAAACAGCAAGGCGACAGCACAAGTAATGCATGTGGTGGTTTGTCTATATGTGGATCTCATGTGACCAAGCAGCTGGTGCTTCTGAGAGGAGACCAAAAATATATGATGATGTGAAATATGACAGAAAACCCACCCCACATTTAACCAGTGGAATTGACTATGGGTATTTTGCAGAAATCATAGAAATCAGTAAAAAGGCAGTCTACCCCCTTTGTAGAGCTAATACTTTAAACGTGCTTACAGTGACAAAGCTGAAATGCTCATTTTACATGCATACGTTTAGATGTTCACTATCAGAAATTACGGCTAAGGCTAACGGGTATATCATTTGTATTGCAGGAAATTAGTTGTGAACTAGAGTCTTGATGACGGCTTAAAGAAAAGTTCAGGTAGCACTGGTTCCTGCCCAGTGGAGTAAAGACAGAGTCCTGGCTAAAAATATTACTTTGGAATGTAAACAAAGTCCTTTTCTTACCTGCTAAAACTCCATCTGGACAGACATTTGAATGACAGTGGGAGGTGAGGAATTTAAATATTGATTTTAATTTAAATCATGGCTTCTGGCAGCAGTGAAATGGTCTGAACTTACTGGATGTGATCTGGAAGGACTCCCTGCAGGACCAGTTCCCCCCTGTAGCAGCACATTTGATGAGCTTTTACAGGATCTAGCTCCCTTTCATATTTTTTTCCATTGTCATATGGGCCTGTATGCTGTTTCCATGTTTCCATCTATCAGATCATAAAAACATTTTTATGGAATTTATTACTGTCGAAGCCCAAAAACGATTCACAAAGCCCACAGCATGCTGAATTAAAGTCACTGAACTGACTAGAATAGTTAAAAGTTAAAAGGACGCCACCTTCCCAAGACAAACGAATTTTAGTCTGCAGCTTTAAAGGGATTGCTATGCATAATAATCATCTTGCAATTTCTCCTTGCTGTCCTTCCATAGAAGCATGTTCCAATTTCGAAATTGCACGCCATATTGCCTTTGAAATCAACTAATTGATGTGTGTGTGTGTGTGTGGGGGGGGGGGGGGTAAAACCTCTAGCTGCAAGCAGGGCCACCTTCTCTGACTTTAAAACACACGTTTAATTCCCAAGCAGGACCCCTTGGAGTACTGATGGTACACTCTGTAACCCATCCTATCACTCCACATACAGACACACACAGCTGGCCAGTAATGAGACACACTCCCTACAGCGTGGGAACAAACCGTCTTGACAGCAGGCAAGAGACTGCAAGGAGAGGTGTTTGTGTCTATGTCTGTGTACTGCATGCATACTTGAATTTGATCACTCATCGTTTCTGTATGTTTGTCTGTGTTTGTGTGTGTGTGTGTGTGTGTGTGTATTTCAAAGAGGAGCTCAGAGGACAATAGCTAACAATGATATCACTTCAGCCTCCATAAATCTCTCTCTACCTCCCACGGGGTGAAGAGAAGAGACGAGAACAGGAGTGTCAGGAATGAAAGACAAGGCTGTTTGCGCCTGGTGGGTGTGAGGGGTGGAACGGGAGGGATGAGGGGGAAAAAAGGAGGACAATAAAGACGTGCTGTTTTTGGCACGGTGGCAGCGGGTAAATCAAGGTTAGAGGGGCCAGAAGAAAGACTTTATTAGACAACACATATCAGAGGGGACAGAGACTTCCTGTGATCTGTGCTCACCAGGGATTTTTGTTTTGTTCTTTCTTTCTCTGCCTGTTTTCCTTGTGCCAGCATCAAAGACATCAAGACTGCTTTTTCCGATTGTTCCTGTGGCACCATCTAAGTAATGTTTCTTTCCCATTTTCCATCCAAAGTTAAAATGCTTCTCTAATGAAAGCATTTTGGTGTCCCCAAACAAAACACTTGGCAAACAAAACTACGGCCAAGTATTGCATGGCTAGATATCCCAAGGAAAATTACAAAGGAAAATTACAAAGGAAAATGTTTTTTGTTGTAAACGATAGAAGCTACAATTCCAAATCTAATCCACATCTAATTCTAACAACTAATAGTGGATTCAGAAGCTAAGGAGTTCGCAGACCCCAAAAACAAAGATGAAAGGAGAGTCAATTTTCCTCCAGGAACATGTCTCCAAATTAATGCCGATATTGTTACCTATCTGCTGGGTTTGATGATTGACATATGAACTTATATGCATTGTCTTTGAGCCTTTTTATGGTGCCTTAAAATCCATGATCGCAAACCTAACCTTCACTGGTAACCTTGGGTTCTTTGAAAATTTTAATGATTTAATGTAGTTTAGCGAACCTGCTGATTTCTTTTTACTTCTTTTATTGACTCTCTTTATCTGGACTTTTCTGGATTTACGGACTTGCTCAAGGACTCTGGAGGGTCCTTGAGCAAGCTGTCCAGCCGTGAAGGTGGAGGAGTCAAAGTCAAAAGAGGTGTGAATGTAGTCAATCTGTCTCTTTTTTTCCCTTCCTCTCCTCTTTTTCATTAATGAAAGAGCATGCAAAGTATCCCAAGAAGTGGAAAAATCATTTTTTCTGTGGACAGACCACACTCCCATTTCTTTGTCATGGTTTCTTATTTTTGTTTTTTTCCCTCCTCCTCCACCTTCCCTCTCTCTTACCCTCACTTTCTAGTACTTGGTCTTTCATGTACAGATCAGAGAAGCCTGCCACTTATCACAGGAGTCTAGAGAGGCTTTCGAATAAAAGCTGCCGTTATATGCCTGATTTAACGGGGCACCCACACAAAGACCCCTCTATCTCTCTTTCTTTCCTGTCTATAGGATATCCCTCCCTCTTCCTTCTTCAAACACACTTTCTCCAGATAGAATTAATGTCACTAACTCACAGACGCTCACTCTCTTTTGAACTCATACACACACACACACACATATAGGCCTGAATCAGCTCATGTTCTCTCACAATGAGATTAGTGGTGTGATTCCTCTGCTCCTTTTAAGTGGGCCCACCACCACTCCACTCATGATAGACTCTACTTAATACTGAAAGAGTGAAGGAGGGACAAAAAAGTCAGGGGTGAGGTAAAAAGAGGAAGAAAAGCAGGGAAGGAGCGAAGAGGATCAAAGGCAAGAAGGAAGGAGGGATATGAAGATTAATATGAGCTGAGGGGAGGGGGGGTAGTGGTCAGATTAATGTTGTTTGGGTGTTTCAAAAGTAGAAACTAATATTACAACAACAAACTGTAACTCGGTGAAAATATGACTAGAGAAAAACAAAGAGAGATAAGAAAGAGCCTAAAAAACAGACGGCAGAAGAATCAGAGTCCTGGCAGAGGTGAGGCAATCAGTGCATAACCTGAACAAGTGCACACACAAACACACACATACACACAAGTGGACTTGTTGCCAGGTGACAAGAGCCAGCTGAGGCCCCACCCTCTCGACTGTGTTTCACATGGTGATGTCACTGGTTGCCGCCAGCACTGGGCAGGCGCTCAGCCAATAGGACAAAGGCACCGGAGGGCGCAGTCTTTCCTTGTCTGCTCTTTATTTCTTTTCATTCTCTCTCTCTCTTTTACTTTTATCAGGTGCTCTCTTGCTCGCCCTCTAATTTTCTCTTTTTGACTGATTCAACTCCGCAGCAGGTGGCCGCAGGAGTTGAGACATGAGGCCTTTCACCGCTGATGAGGAGTGAGCCTGATTATAGCAACTGGAAGAATATTTCACAGCAGGAGAGGCTACAGTTATTATTCCAGTCCAATAAAGGGAAGGTTACAGACACAAAGTTTATTTCGCCTGTGCCCTTCTTCTCAGAGCATTTTTCACATATTCACAAAGCAGGTTTAATATGAACAAGACTTAAAGAGTCTGTGGCTACACTGAAATTAAAGGCTCATGAAAGACAATAAATATCTGCATACAGTTGCATGACGATTTATCATTGCTCATCAGAAATGACTACTTAAAAACCAAAGAAGTGGAATAGACTGTGGTAAAATGATACTGCACAATAACTAGAGTAGAATTTTTGTTCACTGGGAAAGATTAGACAAATACTTAATGAGAGTGTGTAACGTATTTCTGTTTTAACACTGCACAGAAAAGAAGCTGAAATGAAACTGCCATTAGCAGAAACCTCTGCAGTGGGCAGCTTTTGTGGTTGTACAAATAAATATCATAAAGAAGATGTAAGATCTTTAAAACTGGTTGTGCCGAAAAGTGATGAGAAACGCCCGTTTTGCTGCATTTCATGAGCCATTTTGGTCAGATGTTTAGGTTTGACTGCTGAGTGTAAACCAGCGGCTGCCGATAACTTAAAAAAAAAACCTCAGTAGCCACCAGTTGCAAACACGCTGGGCAACTATTGGTGATGGAGCTTCCATTGCCAGACTAACGCATCGCAAAAGTTTGCATTTAACTTTAGTGCGCTATCACTTTGAGTGAGGGGCTGTTTTGACTAAACTCACAGAAGTGTGTTTTTCTGCCCTCCTACCTCTGCAGGGATGGATGCCCTTTTCCCTGCAGTGCAGGATTGCGAGATGCTCGCTATCTGCTGTCAGATTCTGAAAAGATCTCTTGTCAGGAGACCTTTCCCTTTTGCTTTCTGATCTTACTGTAAGAAAGAAATAAAATACCAAAGTATTATTTCTGCATCTTCTGCACCAAACGAGGCTGTATGACAGATATTATTCTGAACAGCTTAGTGGTGAATATTGAGTTTGTATGTTTTGATGCACAAATGAGGGCAAAGCTGATTTCTGAGAAAATGAACATGTATAAAAACCTCATTACCTAAAGTGTCTCTTCCATTTTCGGTTATGTTTGGAGGGTTGCTCCCTCATGCATGCTTTAACATTTCTATAATCCCGATTTATTCTAATATCTTTTTCGGCTTAACCTTGTTTTACTCCAAGTTTTATTATTATTTGTTCTCATTTTGCACCATCCAACCGTATTTCTGTATATTCGCGCTGATGTGGTGTAATTTAATTGTGATGCATCTCTCCCCTCTGCTATTATTTCAAGTCTCTGCTGTGCTTTTGTCTGATGGGAGAAATACTGTGTTGTTGCATTTTATTGTCCCAAAGTTGAATCCCACAAGGACTCTTCAGAGGAGATAGAAATATTCTACAGACACACACACACACACACACACACAAATAAAAAACTATCATTTTAGAGTGCACGTGTCCAGTGGTCTGTGTGAGAGACACTGTGAGCACCATGCCACTGAATAGAACCACAGAGGCACAAGTGATTGCTAATTATTGCATTGGATGTTTGCAGCCTGCAGAGAGAGATAATAATAACCGCAGATAATAGAAGGAGCAGATACTGTAGCAGAGAGGGGAGCCAAAAGCCTCTATCTGACACACACACACACACTAAAACATATATAAACTTATATTGATCTGTAAATACTGGTCAATTACATCAAAATGGCAGAAGTCAGCAGTTTTTCTAAAGTGTTGTAGACCTGTAGAAAAGGGATCCTTTACAGAAAAATGAAAGGCTACATCCTTCAATTCGTAAGACAGAAACTTGAACGCCGCTCACCCTTTACATGACTCTTGGTGATAGATCTTTATACCGTAGTCCTCCAACGCTTTTCTCATTGGTAAGTGGATACAGGAAGCAGGCATGACTCCTACTGGACCGTCTCTTTCAGTAGGCTTTCAGAGGCAGCAGGCTAAAGTCAACCTGTCAACAAAAAGTGCATCCAGTGAGGATCTGTACTGTCAAGGGGAAGGATGTTTTGACTTACTGATTACTTTTGAGCTTTGTGCAGCTAACAAGGTTAAAGGACAGAAATGTATGGCTTAATATCAACACAAGACAACAATGCTATAAAACCGATGTATTAGCAAGTATATAAAAAAAGAAAAAAAAATCTGGATTTTGAAGGGACTGGAGCAGCAACATGTCATCTTGAGTTGTGCTTGAGTTCAGGATCCCAGGTACTTTCATCCACGTCACTCCAGTTAATGCACTGTCAAAATAGCAGGTTCCATCTGTATTTAAATCAACAAATAGCTTATCGTAGTTAAAATTAGCAAACTGCTGCTTATATTTGTTGTACTTAGCTTACTTCCACTCTGTGAGTTACCAAATTTTATTTCATTACTTATTTTACTCACTTATTTATTTATCAAATTAAAAAGCTACATGAGGACAAGATGAAGAGGGTTGAAGGGGTTCACACAACGCTTGTTGCATAAGAAAATGGTTATGTGCAACAAATGAATTAAATAAAGCAAGCAGGGAAGAATTAGAAGCCATATTTCAAAGCCTGAAATTATTTCTGAAATTTATGCACTAATGAAATCATCTGTTTCACCTCATGGTCTCTGGGGGGAAGTGAAACCAATATGTTATTTATTTCACTGCTTTCTCTTTATAATATGGATCTGAACTGTGGCTGTGCTGCAATCAAGTAACATTGAACAAGAGCTTAAAAGTGTAAGTGGTGGTTAATGTATTTGTTGCCAGACCCACAATCACTGCACACTGATGAAGCCTGGCTGTTGAAGTGTATCTGGCTCAGAAATTATATAGCAGATCACATCTCTGATAGGAAGTTCTTGCAGGAAATTTGTAGCAAATGGCATTTTGAAGTGACTTACTTACCATCACTGGATTTCTCTGAGCTTGTTTTCAGACAGACAGGCATTTTATGACAATGACAGACCTCCAGACAAAAATCTAATAACCTGACACGATCAATGAAAAGAACGACATGTGCACAATTGTACACGCTGATCTCCATGTTCTTCTAATGAAGACAAAGTGCCTCGATTAGTTACCCATTAATGACTGGAACAACTTCACTTACAATCATCTGATTTAGTCCATCTTTTATTTTTGGTTTCTATGGCAACAGACCCATTGACCCTCTCAACAGCTGATTAACAGTGAAAAGTCTGCAACATTATATATTCCATTATGATGTACTCCACAGTTAATCAAGAGCAAAATGAACAGAGTAAAATGTTAATAAAACTAAGATACAGTGAATTCATTGTTCTGCACTTTGGTCTTTTCTGTGTTGATTTAACTCAGTTCAGTTCAGCATCGTTTTTTATTAGCTGTGTTTGTTTTATTTATTTAAAAAGTAGGTAATCTCTGAACCTTACTGCTTTTTAGAAGTCAATTTCAGATCACTAAGATATTTCAAATCTACCTTTGTCACCATAAAGCATGTAAACACTAAACCTGTTTCAGCTCATTGCATATAAGATACAGGACACAGTAAAAGCCCCAGTCAAATCTTCACAGTGGAGCTTTACTAAAGTTTAATTCAAGGGAACCATCGAAGCAAAATATGCTTATGTGACTGTATATTTAATTAGAAACCTGAATGGAAGAAAATAATAACATCAAGTTCTACATGAACTTCATAATCTAAATGCAATCAAAGAGAAGGCTTTTCATTTCCATTGGTAGGTGTGATTAGTGTGTTTGTGAAAGGACTTAGTACAAATCAGAAAAATGATTTCAGATAAATAAAATGACCAGCAAAATAAACAAATAGAGAAATATAACACATGTAAGTGAAGACAAGTAAATCTAAGACACAATGTGGGGAAAAAATAATAAATGTTAAGAATCAGTAGATTGAGTCCTCATCTATCCTCACTCCAGCTCTATCATTCCAGTCTAAAACTAGCAAATTCGCATCATTTCCAAATTGAGGAGTGAGGAATTCAGCTCTATCTATTTTCAGATGGTTAAGCGCCTAGCCTAGTTTTTCTTTGTGGATTCAGCAGTTTTTAGCCTGAAGCTATTGGGCAAACTTACTAGCCCTCTCAGCAAACGCAATGAATGCAGCCCTACATTGAGAAATGAACCAGTGGGCAGATTTTCTACCTTCCTGTCTCCATTCAACAAATCGCTTTCTCCCTCCTTTTACTTCAGACCCTATTCTCTTCTTGTGATGAAATGACAGAAGGAGTGATTAACTGCCAAAATCCTCCTGTTGGCCCCCTCACACATACACACACATACAGTGATGCACACAAAAACTCAAATTCATCATTCATGTTTTCATGTGTGGGGCACTGAATAGGGCTGTTTGGAGAGCCAAATTTCCATGACAACAAGTCTGGGGATTAGGGTGAAAAACTGTCATTCCAGAGCAATTGTCAGAGCACCTTGATTCAGAAGAGCATGTAAAAGTGGAGGAAAGGAGAAGAGGAGGGGGGTGGAAATGAAAGAATTTCGGTTGGTTGGAAGGATCAAGGGAGAAACTAAGGCATGGGTAATGATCGTGCTGAAGATCACTCTGCCCCCACATCCTCACTCATTTTAAGTCACCATGGATGAGAGGTAAACACTTGAAATGTGAATGTATGGCAGGAGGACAGTGGGAAAAGGATGAAAAGAGAAGAAAAAAAGGGAGGAGTGGAACACGGGAGATGGTTAGAAAATTGCGGCTGCAGACATGAATCTTCAGAAGACAAAAAAAGGCACCTACTGATTTCCCATTTGATAGGGTGATGAATGGGTTTTTAATCTATTTCTGTTTTGATTTCTTTGTTCTCTGGGCTTCATGTTATCACATAAATTTTACATATTCAAGTAGTCTATTTGTTATTTCCTGTTTCGCTTTCGTTGAATTTTAATATGTGCTGCACAATGAGTTTTCTTTATGGTAACAATCTGATAACAATAAAGCAATGGTCCCAATTCCAGCTCACACTGGGCATGAAAGGGGTACCATTCATGTTCTGATTCACACCTTTGAGTCTTCAATTATCTCAATATTGATTTGTGAAAAAAAAAGAAAAAGAAAAAAAGAAAAGCTCAGTGTCTTAGAGTCCACTTGATAAACTTTTACTTTAATAAGCCCTTATTGAACATATCAAAAACCTTTGCCACAAAAATATCGTTTAATATTATTTTTTCTCAAAAAGTTCAATTACCTGGTAAAAAACAATTCAAATGTATTGATATATAATCAAAGCCCCTATGTTTTCAATAAGACATTTTACTGCTGGACATGAGTCGTTTTCTTTACTAAGAAACAAGATTTCCATGGAGGGTTAAAGTTTCAACAATCCACTTGTGTAAGTTGCATATTGGAACATGTTTGTAAGTGCAAGTGAAGCACATTTTTTACTGATGGGGGATTTAAAAGTTTAGTTTGAACAGCTCGTCAGTCAGTTATGTATTTGTTAATTCCTTTATGTGTCTGATTGGTTTAACCTTAAACAAAGATTTGAGTTAAATATGCAGTAGCTGAGCCACAGACAGAAAGGAAACATGGCACCATGCCTCTGAACATGACCATGAAGAATGCTCAGCTGCAGAAATCATTTTAGAGATGCTCCATACAGCTGCAGGGGACTTGTGATAGGTTAAAGAAACACCTTGACATTTTAAATTCTGGTTTTGTTTGCTTCACCTAATCTTCCTCTGACAGAGGGATTGCCTCCCACAAATTTCATATTCACTTCTCAAAGCACAGCTAGAAAGCTAGAATCACCTTGTGGGGGCTTGTTGCTCGTGCTATAGCAGCCTGTCACTTGTTGTCATTTCTTAAGTTTCTAACTAGGTTTATGTATTCTTGGGACCACCGCACAAAAGTTTTTATGTATTAAACAGATTTTTACCATAGTCATGAAAATCCGACAGTTTCTTTTAATTTGTTCCATGTGCTTTGCTGCTGCTGAGAACTGATCTCTTCCACTAAACCACTGTAAATTCAATAGGCATGCCTCTTGTCATTCATCACAGTCTCTTCTATGAGGATTTAGCCTTCTTCCAATTAGCTGCTCCTGGCCTCCTTCTGAAGTTAGCAGCCGTTCATGTTTGTCACAAAATCTATTTAATCAACTTTTTTCTAAGTGGATCTAATTAATAGAGGTGTGTTTTTTTATTCCATGGCAAACTGTTCCAGTGTCGTGTAACATTTTAACAATATCAACTAAAACATATGCAGAAAAAAAAAAAACACAAAACTTTTTTCCCATGAGGAGTGCACTGACATAGCACATGCACAGTACAACACAGCGGCACCTTTGTAGTGTTGTGAATTAGGCAACATGCAAATACACACATGCACATGACATGAATCTTTAAATCATGATGAAGAAGAGGGTAAGATTCATGAATATGTTAATAAGACCACTCACAGAAATCTGCAGTCTATAAATAGATTACCGCACACAGTGACCTGATCATCATTAAAAGGGCCAGAAGAGGACAGAGCTCACAGATACATCAGAGGAGAGGGGTGACATCATTACCATGATGTACTCTGCTCCAGTGTCAGCCCTTCACCTCATACATACATGAGTGAGACAACAAATGTCACACAGGGCTCAACACATGCACATATCATGTGCACCATCAAATTGCCCCTAAGCAAAATGTAATGACATGAGTGAGATTTACAGAGTTTCTGGATTTTTGGGCTTTAGGTTATGGTTTGGCTAATGGTACCCTAATTTCCTACCATAAAGCTGTGTATGTTAATAATGTGAAGTCTATAACACAAGAGAAAGACGATTGTAATCCACAGACCTGATGATCACCAAGTCACAAATGTTGAGAACCTTAACCTTTCATTAGGATTCTGTTAAAGGAAATATAGAGAATGAATTTTAGCCTGATAAGGTGCTTAACATCAGACCACTACAGCTGGCACCACCTATAGTCTCTGCTGCTGCTTGTTCCTTGTCTCAGTTTGGAGCAAGGGAGTCACAGGAACAAAGAGCAACAACAGTGTGGATTGTTGGAGAGTCACATGACAAATCGGATGAGACCATGTAGTGCTGTAACTCTTACTGTACAGAGCTATACTGTCCATACTGTCCCTGGGCAGAGATAAGCAGGAAGTGCTCACTGACATCATAGCATCACACATATAGCAAGAGAGCACAAAGGGAGCACTGTCCACTCTTTCCTAACATAACTTTAAGGATGCAACACTTTTGAACCACATAGTTTTATCTTCAGGGCACATAGGGCAGGGTGAAAGTTTGTTGTTAGGGAGTTAGACACTGAGTCTGGTCCAGGGTTAGGGTTAACTAACCTAGCCCTTTGTTGCACAAGTGTCTTGTGTTTACTCTATGTTCTGAGACCAAATCATACTTTTGTGCCAGGTCAGGCACTGGGGTCAGAGTTGTAGGACAGGTTTGGCTTCAGAAAAGAGTAGATGATGGAGAATATGAAATTCCACATTGGATTGTTTTTTTTTTTTTTATAGGCCCATATTTCCTCAGCTGTGTCCATGACGACACATTCTCATCTCAATATATTTGTTCGTGTAACTAAGGAAGGAAATGATATTTATTTCGCAAGAAATTTGACACCCATTCATCCTAAATACAAGGAAAAGACTCAAGACACCGCGTCAGCAATCTGCAAACGCCATATATAAAGTCATAAGGCTATTACACAACTGTTACTGAGATCATAAGACAACCAGGAAATGACCTGACCAGGATAGCATCATGCAACTTACAGCGTCAGCCGTAGAGCTATTGATGTTTGGTTTAAGATGAGTCATCCACATGTATGAGGGCTTTTTCCACAGCTTTCCTCAGGAAACCATCACTGCTGTTCATGCGGTACATTAGGAACACTAACTTATTGATGAGGATGCAGTCACAAGATCATCAGGAGCTTCTGCTGTTTGGTAGACAGCCTGTTTCCTGTTGCTGTTTTCTCATGCAGCAGACCCAAAAGGCCTCAGATGGAAGTCACAGACAAGATAAAACACCAGCAGACACATGCACCTTCTGAGGATGGGCTTGTCATGCTGTGCAGGCTGAAAGAAATTCTGCTCGTTGTTGAGAATCATTTCAAAGGGTAGCATCAACCTTTTCCTCCCCCTCCTTCACCAAAGAAAAACACTCTCTGGCAGACAACAAGCTGAAATTCTCCATCCATCATCTCATTAGAGAAGGAAGTGGCCTTGGTTTTCAGTGACAAATTAGATTATCAGTTGATATGTAATGGATAATTATATTTAGCAGAGCCTGAATGGTATTAGTTGCACACTCCACACAGCAGGTGGACATCTGCCGAATTAATTTTTGTTACAGAGGTCTTTCGTCAGCTATTCATCATATTGAAAACAGAAAGAAGGAATACTTTTATTTTTAAATGAGTTTAGATTAATTTAACCAAAATCAGTCATTGAGGGATATTTTTGCGGAATGTTCTTTCATCTCGCTAACTGTGTCTGACTGTTACTGGGGGCTGGCCAAAGAGTATAAAGTAGAATATCTGTTCCTGATAAACAGATGAACAGTTCACTACAATTGACTCTTTTCCCATTAGGAAAGGCCTTTGATTCATTGCTAATTTAAAATTTTGATGAAAGCAGCTTTGAGGAAATCATACAGATTCTGGGCTTTGTGTTCTTGACCTCCTTTCAGCAACTTGTCGTACTGTGATGAAGCCATCTAGTCATGTACATCTCAAGGAAATGTACTGGTACATGGACATGATAGCACCACCCAATAGCCTCCTAATGGCCTCAGATGAATGAAGAGGTGTTCCATGAGCTCTGTTTCATGATGGAGATATCTCTGTCTGTATCTGGGGAAACATCTGAGCTGAATTATATCAGCACTTACCAACATTACATCCCTAGAGAGCAGAACTCCCATTAGAGCATTAAGCCATAAAGGTTCTGCACCCAGGCTTTTACTGTAAATCACACCAACACAGTCACCCCCTTGCTCTTCTCTGTTATCCCCGTAAAACACTATACACTGGTTTTGGTCTGTGCTCTGATATACAAGGCATTTGCCTGAACACACATGAAAAAGCACTCCAACAAAGTTGTTTTCCCACACAGATTAGTATAAATACTCTAAGTACTAATGCATACCATTGCTAAGCTCAAAAGAGACACAAACAACAATCCTAAAATTTCCTTAATACTTATTATTACTCTATGACCTGCAGATCCTCTCCACAATTGCAGTATTCCCTCTGAAACTGTACTTGCGTGGATACAACAACAGCGAGGATTAGTCTATTTGTTCTCCTAAAATAGACCAGATTTAAAATCAATTTTAGCATTTTTTTTTTTCCAGTGGGCCACACCTCTGCAGACGTTCATCATAAAATTTCACCTGCCCTGAGGTATTGCATTTGCCCCTAGGTAAAAAACTTTGCATGCTGTTTAACAAGTAGTTTCATGAAACAGTTTGCAAATGCAAAGTGACAATTCTGAATTTCAACAGCTGCATGTTTACATGCCTGTTAGAACAGCGTCCCTATCTACATGAGCCAAACGTCTGCTGCTGCCCCGTGAAAAGATTCAGAACTCTAATCAGTTCCCGCTCTCATCTTTCATGTCCTCACCAAGCTAGTTTCAACATAAAAATAGTTCAACCTGCACAACCAAGCAAGGAAATTTCTGGAGAGGTTGAGTTCAGTGCGCTTGTGCGAAGATCATGTGTAAAGCAAACAGGCTCTGTTAATACGTAAAAACAATTTTCACAATCATGTCTGTGTTTACAAAAGGTAATTACGCACAACATTGCATAGCATGTTGAAGCAAGTGTCTGGTTTTCCACTGGATTCCTGTCCAGATTTAATGGTTATGATCAACTTGTCATACCCAGGGTGGATGTAGGCTTATGTCTTGTTTTTGCTTACTGACTGTGTACAGTAACATTCAACTCTGATCACACCAAACAATGGTTTAAGTGTTTTATTCACTTTCTTGCCAAGAGTTAAGTACAAAGATCAAACTATGACTTTCATGACTATAAAACACACATTAAGCTAATGCCTGAAGCTGTTTATGTGAGCTTAACACACAAACCGGAAACACAGTGAAACAAAACCTACCTGCATTTCCACATGTCACTAATTACTATGTACACATTTTACCGATGTGATATAAGCCAATGAAAAGCCACAAACAAGACAATGTATTCATTAGTTGAGTGCCAAACCAAGGCAATTGCATGTAGGAAATGTAAGAAAATTTTAAAGACATTTATTAGATAGTTGTGAAATTATGTTTGTGCCTGTTATCTACTTCAATCATACCCTCTTTAACTGAAATTCTAGGAACGGACTGAGGATATTTTCTAATTTCATGCCCCTGTTCCCACTTGAGGGGATTAAAAGGAAACCTCTCAAGCCACCAAACAACTTAATACACCTGACTTCACATTAATTTAACCTCAGTCATTCAGTGAGTAAAACTAAACCCAAAAGTAAAGTTGAAATAGTGCAAGAAGCATGTTAGCCTGAAAAAGCAACTAGTGCACTAAGAAAGAGCTAAAGCTACTGGCCAAACTTTTCCCAAATCCCCCTCAGTAAACCAGAAAGGCACAGTGGATTAGTGCACTAATGAAAGCTCCTATTGACCTATAAGTGCGCGTGTGTGTACGTGTGCGTTTATCATCAATACATTAGGAAGCTCATCTGTGTATTTCTTTGTGTGTGTGTGCCTTAGTAGTGTGGCTGTGATTAAGTTCCATTCATATTGGTACATTTAATCCCCTTTCATGGACCTTCATATTTGAGACTCAAAACCTGACAGCCATCTCATGGGAAGATCCTCACAGTGACATCTATGCATCCCAGTGTTCACCTCATTCACAGGATATACATAGCAGATAAAATTAGAGCTGTGAGCACTGACAGCGGGGTGGGACATAGAGGAGGAGGACTAAGGGAGCACCGAGTATAAGGTATGTGTGGACATGTTTGTTTGACAGTTTAACTTGGAAGGAAAGACGACTAGGGTGGAGGATTGCCAGTGCCTTCAAGAAGTCACTGCCCAACAGGCGACATTAATCCTTGATCATCTGGTCTCACGCGCACACACACACACACACACACACACACACACAGTCTTTTTTTGTATCAGGACTTCCACTGAGAAAATCTATCTGGAAATGGTTTTGCCAGGTACAGAGAGTTGGCAGAAGTTAGTTTCCTTTCACAAACGCACAAACACACAACTCATCTTATCTCCCATAACCAGACGTGCATGTTACACGTTTCTTCATGTCAATCTCATGCACACTGAGAAAGCAAAATGTTGCACAGTTTGTGAGCATGTGTGTGACAGAGAGAGGGAGGACAGTGGTTGCACATTCATATACACACAAACACACACACACACACACACACACACACACACACACACACACACACACTTCAAAAGTAGTATTTTTTTCTCATCTCATTCCACTTTCACATCTTGATTAAACCTTTGTGGCATTGAAAGTCTCTCTTTCTCTCATGCACACACACACACACAGTGTGTGTACTGGAAAGCAAAAGCATTTGAACGGAGCAGGCAAACAATCAGGAACAAATTTCCATATCACGCTTTCATTTTGTCCTTACACCCACGCCTTTCAGTTTTTCATCTATAAATGAGGAATAGAAATAAACACAAGGAGGGGAGTATGGGACGCTGAATTTTTGAAATAATCTTCGCATTCCTAAAAGATTTTGTGGATTTTTTTATTTTACCGAACGTAAAGGGAGAGGCAGTGGCTTATTCTGAGTTGTGGTGTTTATTTTAGATCTCTGATAACAGGTACTAATGACCTTTTTCTATATGGTAGGTATTTACAGACATTGAGTGATGCATCTTAACGTGACGTCACGCCATTGTGGAAACGCCCCCCTGGAGGACAAAAGACGCTACTCCCTCTGCAGGTCAGCTACTTAAAAAAAAATAATAATTGGCTTAACTGTTACCAAAATGCCGGATAGTTGCTGTGTAATTGCCTGTACAAATCGACGAGGAGACAAGTCTGGATTGTGCTTTTACAGCTTTTACAGAATCCCCTCTGAGAAACAAAACACAAACACACTAATATGGCGGGGGACGCCCAAAACTTGCACTTTAATCTTATATTTAATATTTTCTTTTATAGAGGGATGATCTAAATATTCATGGCTTGAAAAGGTTTGGAAATTGACAGGCTTGCGTTGTTGTTCTCCGGCGTTTTCAGTGTTAGCGGCCATCTTGGGCCTGTTTTTTTTTTTTTTTTTTTTTCTCCAGGTGTCAACGTGAGTCACGTGACTGTATAACCAAACAATCTTTGACGCGCTAGCCGAAGATACATAGCATTAGCCACTAGCTACGAACCGTCAGCTTGTTGCTGCGTATGTACTTAGTTGTCATTAGTTGTTGTTGTTGTTTTCCTTGTCACAGCTCAATATTGTATATTTATTATTTCCTATATCAATATTTATATATTTGTTCCAGCAGACGCCAGCTACAGTGGAGAAACTTAACCCGGCGAAGGTAAAGTTAGCTGAAGTTAGCTAAATGTGGTTCAAGCTAGCAAAGGTCAGCTAATGAAATGAAAACAAGTTACATTAAACTCAGCTGACAGTATCATATTCTGACAGACAAATCTACTTTGACTGTGATCCCTCAAACTAACCTCCGATTTAAATCATTTCAAAACCCAGCTTCTATTATCCATTAAACATTACACAGACATATAGAGGTATTTTCCTGTAATCTGGGGTTCTACAGGACAGTTTCAAATTCACTCGTCGTTTACTATTTTAGAGGTTTTTCAGAGACGACATTCGTGTGAAAATGCCCCAGCCAAATGCAGGTGTCAAACAAGCAGAGGAATATGTTTAAGTTTTTGCAGAATGGTCTAAGAAATGATGGAAAATGAGAGCTGTGGGAGTTAAGATGTGTGATCTGGACCGTTTAGAGAAAGGCAGCTGTGTCAGAGACATGAGAAGGGCACAAGATCAAACGACAAACACACTGTCACACAATATACCCTTTATATTGGATCTATCTAGTAAAATAGCCCTTCTCTGTGATGATCGGAACAGAGCAGGGTTTCAGGACAGTGGATTTCAGAGCCTTGGTGATAAAGAGTGCTCAGAGCTCAGATTTCAATAGCAAAGGATTAGTTCTGCCAGTGAGTTTTACTCTGATAAGAGTACAGGCTTTCAGGTGTTTTCTGTGAGACCTGGTGTCTCAATTCAATATACTTGTGGGCATCAGTAGGCGAATGTTATAATGTTTCTGTGTGTGTGTTTTGCTGTGTTTTTGCATGTGTTTTTAAATGCTGTGAAGTAGGCCCGGTGGCAGATTCATAGCAACATGATGACAGAAAGCTGAAATACTCCATCCACCTTTAATTCATCACTCCAGTATGAAAGCGCATTTGTAAACAAAATCATGAAAGCAGCATGCAGTGTTTCATTTATGTTCATCCTGTTTCCAGCCAATCTCCAGCCAGTGTGAAGAAGCTTACTGGTTGCAAAGGAGTTGGGATTGGAATAAAACACAAATAGTAAAGTTTAGGTGTTGGATGGTATGATTGAAGATGGCTACATTTGGACTGATAGATAAGATATCTATATTCAATTTGTAATTATATTAATATGTATGCAATCAAGAATAATATTATTCTTATTATTATTAATATTAATATATTTAATAATTGAGAAGCATACATAAGTTAAGAATAAGTTGTAATTTCAGAGATGATTGACTTAGTGTTTAATTAACTGAGCATTTTTGTCTTTTAGCTGTACACAACTTAGCAGCTATGGTTGTTCGTCAAGGCAACTTCTATGAAAGGACAAAAAGTCCCTATAATCTCAGTCAAGGTTACTGAAACTGAAGCCAAGTCAGTTTTTCTGTTTACTGTAATAGCAGGTTCATTATGTCTGTTCTCATCCACTCTGGTGTGGAAATAAAATTACTACTAGTACTGTTGGGGTGGAAGTAAATGACTAAATGAGGGGCTTTCCTTAATTGATGACGATGCTACAGACACAGAGGCTGATTCATATATATTCCATAATGAGAGGGCTTAAGATGGAGTGACTGAATTTGTTATGCATGTAGGGTTTTACTGCATGACTGATTGACCTTTTGAAAGCTGTACAGATGTTTTTTCCCTATCATTTTTCTTGTGAATGTGGAAGATGAAAAAAGACCAAAACTTTTGTCCTGACACGTGGATTAGGTAAAATGCCCCATATATATAGCCCTTGAAATGTAAGAATTTACTGCTTTTCTGTTTTTATCACATTTAATTAAATGTTTTATTTGTATAAGGAAATAAATTTAGCTGTTCATCACACATTTTTTTGATGTAAACCCATCTGAGAACATTCACCTTACATTTGCTATCTCTCTGAGATGTAATCTGTGTATTTATTTATTTTTTTATTTTTTTTTTCCAGACGTCCATGGACAATAGAAAGAAGCCAGTAGTTTCCTCCAACTCTGGAAAAGTTGTTTTCTCGTCTTTGTCATTCCGCCAGCAGCCAGCTAGGGTCCTGATTATAGAGGCACTGCCACCCTGGTGGTCAGAGACCTGCATGGTGCTCTGCGATGCTCTAGATAACTTCTTATCCCTGGCCTGTTGTCTTGATGGCCCTTGTAGGATACCACTACTCAGCTTGTATGCTATCAGCAGGCAGCAGGAATGTCTACTGCCATTTGTGGTAAGATAATAATAAAAATTATAAATTTTATTTATATGGCACCTTTCAGGTCACCCAAGGTCTCCTAAGATCTCTGCTCATTATAAACTAACATGACCATTAGTGAGTTTTAGATGTGCTGGTGGATTTATTTCTCCATTTACTGTACGGTGAATTAAAATTGCTGCACAACCGCACAACCCTCAATCAAATCCCTATTCTGTACTTAAAAAAAAAATGCATCTGAAACCCAAATCATTAAACTTTAGTGGTGCAAAATTGTAAATTGTTGTAAATTCCCAGATATGTCATAGCACTACCCTATTCAGGTATTTGTTTAGGGTTGTGATAATGTAAGTGTGTACTGAAATATAAAAGACTTAACGTTAATCATATGACAACATTTTGACACATCTCTTAACTTGTTTCTCTTCTCGCATCTTTTTGTCTTTAGCAGGTTCGTGGTAATCTGGCCAGACTGCATTGTTGTGTGGAGGAGCTGAGGTCTCTCCCAGGTGAAGGATGTGTCAGGGGCGCAGCCAGAGGGGCTGAGCTGCTGCGACAGGCAGTGCTGGACAGTCTGCAGCAGTTTAAACAGTACATGAGACACAGCAGCACTGGAAACCAGGCCATCAGTAACACATCTGTGGAGGTGAGTATAGACTCACATGTTTGTGCACTAAGAGCACAAAATGTTCCCCCTTTTTCCTATTTCCAATGAATAGGACATTGAAAGTGAATGTTATCGGAAACTCAACGTTCACTTAGTGTCACAAAGCTTTACTTACAGTTAATGCTTTAAGGTTGCTATCCATAAGGAAACTCCTAAATAACAAAACCTGTTAGTGTAGTCACATTTATACAGGACTAAACACAAGTAAGACAATTTCAGACACCTACTGTGCATTGTCTGCTCCCACAGAAGGTGGACATGCTTTGTCCTGCTTTGCTTTTCTGCATGCAATGCTTTGTCCATGCTTTGTTCACTCAAGCACTAAGCGGAGTGTATTTTGACTACATTCACACCACAAGCATTAGTGCCCAGCTCATTTTGTTTTGTGACTCCTGCATGCACATAATTCTGATTAATTTTGATTTAGCTTGACATAAAAGTCGCATTGAAATCAAATACAAGTGGCATGGCTCATAAGACTGAGGTTTCATTTCAAAAAATCTGACCTGTATTTGATTTAGAACCACATATGAAAGTGGCCCAAATCCGATTTGAAAAGATCAGATTCCATATGATGTTTGCCGATCGCACTGTCATTAAACAATCAGATCTGGATCACACACAGGGAAAAAATCTGATTTGGGACTATGTGAACAAAGCCTTTGTGGTAGTTTCACAAACCATTTTGATGAAAGTTTAGAGCTAATTCTCATTTAGCAAAACTACCAACACACATCATAGCCGACATCTTGTGAAAACTGGGACTGACCCAGTTCTCTTACCCCGTAGAACAAAGCAGCTACCTAGCTAGAGCAACAGAGATACAGGTTGATGATAATGGCTGTACTGTCTCATTGGTTATATTGAAATAAAAATTAAGGAAATCAGAAAAGATAAGGGTAATAAAAGTGATTTACTTAACTTTACTGATGTACAGCCTTATGACCTGGCAGCCTGACAATTTTTCCTCATCCACATAATGTGAGGCCACAACACATACTACTTTGTCAGTGTTGTACATCTTGATTGATTATGAAGTCATTTCCTCCAAGCAATCTGTTCTTATCTCTTTATAACCGCCTCTGTAGCTCTAGACTAGCCTTGACTGAATAGATCCCTTTTGATATTCAAGCTTTGTACCTCACATGAATGTAGTGAAGAGGCTCCAATTATACCTGTTTAACAGCCCTCTTCGGGTACAATTCACTGTATTTATAAGCTGCAGAAAATGTAGAAAATTATTAATCAATTCAGCAGGTTTTTAAAGGCTTTAACAGTCAATTTTAGCATCTGAGAATTCTTCATAACTTTTTTTCAGGCAGCCCAATGAAAGCTCATGTACACTTTCACATGTGTCTTGTTCATCTGCTGTGGAGCCACTTGTCTAGACAGAGCTCTAAAACTATCATCAGAAAAGCCTCAGTAGTTCTTGGTGTTTTCCTGCTAGAATATCCAATCAGCTATCACTTCTGAGAGTCAAATTCTTTCAGTGTACAACATTTTTGAACAAAATCCTGGTGTAATCTGTTTCTACTCCCCTGAACAGCCCATCATTATAAGTGAAGTAGATGGAATTGTTGACATCAATAAAAAAAAAAATCATAGCAACAACTTATCACATTCAATTTAATTATTAATTATTTTCCGTGTTGTGTAACTGCAAGCCTGCCTTGATGTCAGTAAATTACATTAAGGGGAAAGGGGACATTTGATAATATTACTGAAAGAACCTAATATGTTTAATTTAAATGTGGGGACATATGGGAGCCAGTTGAGGAATGAGCCAGTCACTGCCCTTTGTGTTAACTCTAACCAATGTTTCCTCAGGATGCAAGGCTCTGAGTTGTTATTGAGGATCTCTCAATCCAGCCAGCTTCATTGGAAATTTCTGGACAGATGATTATACTAAGACCCGCTTTTTCTGACAGCAGTAGATATGAATAGCACTATTAGGAGTCAGAACGACACTCTGTGTCTGTCTGTGTGTGTGTGTGTGTGTGTGTGTGTGTGTGTGTGTGTGTGTGTGTGTGTGTGTGTGTGTGTGTGTGTGTGTGTGTGTGTGTGTGTGTGTGTGTGTGTGTGTGTGTGTGTGTGTGTGTGTGTGTGTGTGTGTTTATCCGGCTTCAGCAACAGATTGCACTTCAAGTTTAACAGCAGGAAGCAGATATCAGATCCCATCAATAATCACATTATAATCATCATTTACTGCCACTGTTGATGTAATTCTCTCAGCTGCTTCACATCTGATGAAGAAAGATGAATTCAAATGTAGAGATGAACGGATATAGATATCTTTTGGTTAAATGTTCTACAGAAGTCTTCTGAAAATGAAAACTTTCTGGATTACTGAAAAAAAAAATTGTTCTTTACAAGGAGTATTTACTCAGTAATTGCTCAGATACAAGCTACAAGCTTTACAATTATTGATCATACATCAGCAGGGCCAGGCAGCATGGCAGCGGCATAGTGGTTAACACTGTTAACAAGAAGAAGGTTGCGGGTTCGGTTCCCGGGCCTTTCTGTACGCTGTTTGCATGTTCTCCCTGTACTCCAGTTTCTTCTCACCGTCCAAGGACTTGAATGTTCAGGTTGATTGGTGACTCTAAATTGCCCGTAGGTCTGAGTGTGTGTAGTTGGTCACCTCTGTATGTCTCTGTGTGTTGGCTCAGCGATGGACTGGCAAGTTGTCCAAAGTGTACCCCACCCTCACAAAATGTGAGCTGGGAATGGCTCCAGTGTCCCCCCGCTACCCAGAAACAGAAAGTTGTTAAAAAAAAATGAATGAGTGAGTGACATCAGCAGGGCTGTGAACGCTGGGTGTTTTAACACGAAGTGAGATAGTGTAATGTTGAACTTGTTCTTACATTTTAACATATGATATAAACTTCTCTGTGGAAGAGAGGGACTAGGATACCAATTATTGGTTGCCTACTTTGTATTTCATTTAGTCACTGTGATTTACTGACTGTCAAGACTCGAACCTCAGAGACATTACAGTCTGAGCCAAGGAATGCTTTGTTGTGGTTATTTAGTGGCTCCAACTTCTGCAGATGTGACAGCTTGTTACATAAATTTTATCTTTAATGATGGTGGAACAATTCGAAAGTCAGCTTCTGGGGAAAATCTGCAGGGAGAGACATCAATTTGGACTAATAACAAAACAATTAGAATTGATAGAACTTGCTTTGTGTGTGGAGTTGTCATGATGACTTGGCTCCATGAATTATTCATCTTATCTGCACAAATTAAAACAATCATACAAGTCAGTAAATAAAACACACACCATCTCTACGGCTACTGGCCAAAATTTTGGTGAGGTGATTTGCGTTTAACATAACTTTCATAGGATTCCCAGATGTTTGGAAGGCTACTCCCTTTTAGTCTGTTGCAACGGTGCAGTCAGGATTTCCCTGTGTGAAAGCTCCATGTAGGCTGAGATGCTAGACTTGTTTTAGTTTGATTTAATGTTACCTGAATAATTTTTGTCACTTTGCTTACAGAAGTGCTGTTTTCTCTCCTCCAGGTTACTGTTATGACCAGCCAGCCAGGGAAAGACATTGTCCGCCATTTGGAGTTAGGCCTCAAAGATGCTGACCTAGTGTCACTGAAGAGGCTCCTGGTTGTACAGGTCCAGTGTACCGGGGACTGGGGCCAGGACACTTCTTCATCTGAAGACATATACACAAGGGCTGAAGGTAGTAAGCATAATTACAACACAGACACAATCACAAGGTTATACCAGACTGGAGAGAGCAGGAAAGCCAAACAAAGCTCTTATGCTGGCTTTCATGTAACAATCTGACACATTTAGTACACTTGCTGCAAGGCTGGAACAGTAACGCACTCAAACTGTTATCAGTACAGGAGCATTAATACACACAGTCAAGCAATTTGGAGTGTTGAGGTCTGTTATCTATTTCCCAAGCAGACTTTACTCCCCCTCCCTTGTGCCTTCTTAATCATCCTCAGTTGAGCTTTGTAGCCCATTTATTACGCTGTATCCACAGTTTGCTACAGACCTCCACTTAAAACTGGAGATGCATGACACAATTTATGGAACTTGGCCAAAAGCCAAATATTTGCTAATCCTCTCAGAGAGCATCATTCAAAATGATATGCCATTCTTCGTAATTACACGAAGGTTCAAGTGGTGTGGTCTGAGTAAGTAGAGAGCGCATTGAAGATTGGATGGAAATGAAGGGGATTGAAAGCAGAGAGGGAAAGTCAGAAATCAATTGAGACAAACACAGAGGGCAGAGAGAAGAGGGAAAAAAAACAAGTTTAAGAGAAAGGGGTGTGGTTAGCGCAAGCCTAAAGTCTTGCTTTGTAAAAAATCAAAAAAGAAAAATCAGCATCTGAGAAATGTATTCAATGGTGATAAATAGTTACTGAATGAGTGAGTGCAACTTTGTTTTCTCAGAAGAGTTGGAAAATTGATGGCAACAATGTTGAGAGTCTCAGTTCATTTAACAGAAATATGTTAGTTATGTAATCTTCTGTAATAATCCTAATCCTATGTTCGCATTTATTTCTACATATACAAGGTGAAATGTGACAGATTCATCTCTCAGTAAACTATGGCCCCAGGAGTGGTTTTTCAAAACCTTGGTTGCTTCTTTATAAATTTACAGTTCATGTGGCATTCATCAAACCCTTATCCTGAAATATATTCTTGCTGTTTTGTAAGGTACCACACAACACATAATGGTTGCTAGATTATGGGATATATAGGAATATGTCAGGCATATACTGTTAAACGGGATGCCCAGATTTTCTTAGTAGCATAATGCAACAAATAAACAAGTAAGTAAAGTGCATTTTCAAATATTTATTCATAAGAATATGGTGTTGTGTTTAACTCAACTTCAGTGCAAGTTAACGGAGTCCTTTGTATAAATATTGTATTCATCGATTAGTCTGAAGGGCATTTGCTTTCTTCTCTCTTTAGTGTTTAAGATAAAAGCAGTTGCTCAACAGAGCAATATTCGGAGCCTTGGAGACATCGTTTTGTAGTAACCGCAGTTTGATGATTGTGAGGTTGAAACCCTTTTAGCTGTTGTGATGCCAGTGGGAACAGATGAGTTTGTTCTTCTATGGTGTTGTTTTCACAGAAGTGTTAATAGTATGAGTGCTTTAACATTGTGACCCTGCAGGCTCCACCCTCTTAATAATGTTAACACTCTCCAGCCACAAAATTTATGTCCCACATAAAGCTCTTTTATTAAAATGTCTATCCACAATGGAGTTTTACTCAGTGTTTGTGCTACTGAAACCCCAGATTGTCTTTACTGTGTTAGCTTCACAGAAATGATGGATGTTTTTATAACGACTGTGGCGCACTGTTGTCAGTCTGAATATGCATCCTCCTGTGTTTTCTGTCAGCATCAATTTCTCAGCTTCTCCTGATACTTTTTTTTGTTGTTTTTGTTTAGTGTGACACTATACAACAAAAACTGATTTAAAAAGGTGACAAAACAACCAGGTCTTGTGATACAAACATATAAATATATATATAAAAACCAGTGTCCTGTATGTACAGAGTGTGATAGTTTAGGCTCATCGCAATAAAAACTCCAAGATTTTAATGATGTTTTGTAAGACTTAGCCAAGACAGGAAAGGGAATGGGGTCAGAATAGCATCCGAGAGCTCGAGTGACCTTAGAGTTCATCTGGCTGAAAACTAAAGAAGGCTTAAATCAAAGAATTTAACTGCCAATAGGGATTTTATAGCAACTTACTGGATGTTCAAGAATGTCCTAAATTGTGTTTCAAGGTATTTTGGCACCTCAAGCTACAAGTTAAATCAAAGTGAAAGTGAAGTTTACTGTGTTTAAAAAAAAAAAAAAAAACATCTGCTGAAGGCAGATCTCCTCTATTGATTATCAGAGTTTTTATAATTTAATGACCCCGAGGGTCCTTGCAACTAATCAGCCATAGGATTTGTAAAAGCACATTGTAAATTATGCTGTGAAAAGGGACAATGAAGCAATATATCAAGTCTGAAATGCTGAACTTGGGAAGCGATGTTGATTCTGGGAATGCTCTAGCTCCTGGATGTCTTGTGGAATCTTAATCGTGTCCGTGTGTGGAGGATGGTGGGCGGGAATGTTCAGCGAGAGGGATCACAGCAAACATGTCTTTCTTGACACCACAGTATTTATTTTAGCTGTGCCTGTGTGTGTCCATAGTGTGCAATATATTATAGGAAGTGGGCGGGGTTTTCGTACTGAACTAAGAGCAAAAGTCATGAGTAAATGTTTCATTATCTCTCTCTTAGTTCTACAGTATCATTTCTCATTGTCTTATCACACAGCAGGAAAAGAGGTCAAGGCTCTTGTCTAGAAGAAAGATGCAGTATTGAAAAATTTGGTGTGTGTGTGTGTGTTAAATTCAATAGAAATTAACACAGTTCTGTGCAGCTGCCTAATGGAAACCAGTAAGAGAACAATTGTGCAAATTGTGAAAGTGGGCAATTGAGAAGCACAATATTTCAAAATTAGCTTTCTTTTAGCAGCAGTGTAGCGGTGAGGTCTCTGTGCATATATGCTAATTTTGTTGTTCGTTTGTATGTGTACACACACACACACATACATATATGCACAGACAAGTTTGACATATTAGGACCACAGATATTCGTGGAATGTGTAAATATTAAGGTTGGTCATCATTTAAGCAAATTGTTTGGGGTTAGGGGAAGGTTAGGTAACAAGGGAACGTATGTATCAGTTGGTCCTCACAAGCAAATATCTGACAGTCAACGCCCTGATAAGCATCCTGTTTTTGCTGAAACTCATCCTCATCCTGAAATCCCAGGTCTGCTCAGTAATTATAGAGCTGAGCAGAAAGAAGAAGTTTCAAAATGGGTCAGATAGTGAGAGAGAGGGAACAGCGAGAGGAGCCGTGCAAAACAGGGATGATTATGGTACCAGTGGCTTTGGTTTTTATCCTCACAGCTGAACTGCCAATTTTCTGACTGAAACTGAGGCAACAAGTTATTCCACCCAAGGGAATATGGGTAGTTACTGACATCTCCATTGTTTAGCCTGAGCATAGCTGTAGCATATTTTAATTACTACTACTTAAGAAAAACCAGTTAAAAATATACTGCGGATGAATAGGATTTACGATGCACTTCAATAATTTTCTCCCTTTAGACAAGAAAATTATGTAAATAAGTCCTTTTGTCTGTTTCCACCACTTCTCTGTTTGTTTTTGTTTCATTACAAGGAAATGATACATAGTTATGTAGTTATGGTGTCCATGTGCGTGTGCAATCTGTTCCACATAGAAAAGCTATTTCACCAACTTCCATTCAAGCTTGATTTACGAATCATAATGTATAATGCTGATTTGGCGTGACACAGGCAGGAAATTTTTTTTGGGTCAAAGAAAATGTGTTACTTTTGCAAAACCATCGTCAGCACTAGAGGAAACACACTGTGATAGACAGGTAGCTTTGGCAGCAGAAAAATATATGCACATCAACACCCTGTAGAGCAGCTGCAGTAATAGAATACTACCGTCTTCCTGTCTTTAAACACCTGGGTCTTGTCCCCAGAGCTGCATCTCTCTGAGCCAGCTTAAATCCAAACAATACAAAACAGACTCCACCAAAAGAGATTATCTTCCTTTATAAAATGAGTACTACTTCAATATCCCCTGGTAAGAATCTTTCTGCAAACTCCAGTTTGGTTTTATCACACGCCAATATTATAATGTAATCAGCACCAGTGGCAATATTGGGGAATAAACCCAGGACCTCACACCTGCAAAGCATGCACTCTACCACTGAGCTACCTCCCCTGGCTGCACTATGTAAATCATACTGAGAATCTGACACTAAGAGACAGGCAGTTACTACTCAGAGCCTCCAACAAAGCTCTTTGGATCAGAAACTTCTCCATATGTGACTAAAGAGCACAAAATAGTTTCACTGAGTAGCATGTTTTATTCACATTTAGAACAATTTATCTTCCTTTCTCTGGATGAAATCTGCAGTCGCTCAACTCATTGGAAATGGATGCACTTATCTGAAGTGGAAATTAAGCTGTTAGCATGAGACAAATGAAGTAGATATCTTTCAAAGTTGATATCTTGCACAAGTATCACAGTATGATCCATAGCAGCAACACACTTGACATACTGCTTTTAAACTCCTTTGATGGGATTGTAGTGCAGTGTTGTTCGATATCTCAGTAGCTGCAGGACTTGTGTCAGATTGTAATTCAGAAAAGCAGCATCATCAGCCAACATTCATGAGAGCGTTACCTAATGAAGGCCTAAGGATTGAATCATCTTTATAGCAGTGATGGAACAGTCAACTGGAGTCTTGTTTTCTATTCAAATCAACATTGTTTGATCCCAGAAGTATTTAAATTTTTATTTATTAAACCCAGGAGATTGGGTTAGGGCAATGGTTCTCAAACTTTTTTGGTCATTCCCCATTTTGAACAAGTGGGGATTTTCAAGCCCCACTTGACCCTGTCGCCTGTCGTTGTTTTTGCACTTTAGTCCCAGGTTACATTTTTCTCCCGGTCTCATAATGCTCATTAATCATTTTAGCCATTAATTATTACTTTGCTTGCGTGTGGGAGTTTTGTTTAGAGTAAATTATCTTTGTCAATAAAGAAAAGCATTTACAATAAAATAGGCATGAAATTGAAAATTTCCTCCTGTTTGTCGTGCCCCACACTTTGAGAAGCACTGGGTTAGGGGTTGTTTTTGGCTTATTTGCTTATTTGTTTTTCACTGCCACTTTTGGCAATGATTGGCCAGGTTTGTTTTTATTTTGTACAACTGTCTGTGTTTCAACGTTCAGCCACACAAACCACCTCCATTCTTGCAGCAGTAAGAGATGTGTGCCTCAAAAGAAGGAAGAGGAGGTGTGTGACTAAAAAATTAAACCATAACATATATTTTGATTTCAGAGCTCTCCTCCACTTCACGTTTTTGAATTTGAATTGAATAGAAGCAATCCCATATGTGACTGTGCTTTTATTTTTTGTACTTTTGTGTAAATATGTTGTTGTTATTGATTTTTCCACAGTCAGTTTCAATCAAAATGAGCTTGTGTATTTGGTGTTCTAACCCTTTGCCATTCTGTTTAAAATTCAGTCTTCAGTATTCAGTATGAAAATCTCAAAAATCTCTTCAAGTGGTTACAACAGCCTGTTTCCTTGTCATCATATTCTGACAATTGCACATTTAAGTAGTTTTGCTCCCTCTTACGTCACTTCTCAGTTTTGTCAGAGCATTTAATTCATTTAAATTCTTAGTTTGCAAATCCCTCTCATGGTGACACGGTCTTTCTATCCACATATATTTAGCCCTAAATCCAGCTTTCAAGTGACAATCTTGACTTCTTTCAACAGCAGACACAGCAGAAGTGTGTTTTTGAAATTGCTTGTAGAGGCTGTGCATTATCCCTTTATTGATCTGTCTTCCATCTATCCACCCATGTGTCTCACATCAATAACCTCTTTTATTGCTTCTCCAGTTTAGAGCCAAGCCAAACTAGACAGAAAACCCTTATTCACAGAAAGGAAATGTGCTGCAGGTAGGACTCATTAACACTGAACTACATGCGTCTATATTTTTTTTATTTACTGTACTTCAGCTCATAAAATCTAAAGAAGCTTAAAACTCAAAGTTGGAGATGCTGGGGATTGATCCCAGGACCTCATACATGCGAAGCATGCGCTCTACCACTGAGCTACATCCCCATAGTCTTCACCCACCAACAAATCGCTGTGTATTTGAGTTTATCTAAGCCAAGTGAAACTACAGCAGCATTCATGACATGTTCTTCCTAAAATCATCCTTGATTTACGTGAATTGAGAAATTACAGATTCTTAAAGCAGATATGTGTATCATCTGAGGCAAAATCTTTTGTCTCCTATTGTTATTATGAATGTTTTGCACTTCCCAACCTCTGCTCCATTTTCAAAATATAAATGCAATGTGTTTGTTATGTGACTGCACACATCAACCTGACTCACTCCTTTTTGTAGTAATATTCAATAATATTCTGATATTGAAAATGTTTAATGTCACCTAGAATGGATGATTTTGTCAATTAAACATTTTATCAAGTGAAAGTTAAACACCTTTTTCTTGGGCTGGCAAATCACATGAGGATCACTGTCATGATGTCTCTGAAGCCATTCTCCTTTGAGAGCAACTGAACTTCACTTCATGTTCATTACTACATCTACAATCACAACAAAACCAGAAATTCTTTATTTCCATGTATGTTATTAAGGCAACAGAATTCTGAATAAGACTAAGGAGAAATTAATGAATAGCTCTTCCTCATCATTCAGAAAGATTATAAGATACTTTGGAAAAGCTGGAATACCAGGAATGCATGCGTTTGATTGGTGACTAAAAGAGTTCATTGAGCGGCATTACTGGTGAAGGTAACTCATCCCTTATTTGTTCTTCTGGCCACTCCGAGCTGTCTGTCTCTATAAGCAAACTCATGTATTGGGTGCCTTTGTCTGCTTTTTGTAGCTTTTGCTCCTGCTTATTCGTGTTTGTTTGCTTGCAAACATGGTGTAAATAAGTGACTCATCAATATCTCTATTTGCACCTTTTCCTTGTGTGTGTGTGTGTGTGTGGTCCTTACAAACATGATTTTCCGGTATAATTTTCACTTTTCTTTTAATCATACCCTGCTTCACAGGATCTGCCGTGCTCCATCAAAGCATAACTGAGAGATGACAAATCTTTCCCCTCTCCTTCCTTTCTCTCAAGTCCCTTAATTGCTTTCTCCTCCTCCTCCACTTCCATTTCCTTCTTTTCCTACTTCTCTTTTTTAGAAGAAAAAGAAAAGAAACACTCTGCTATCGCTCCAAGTTTCACTCTCCTCCCCTGTACTTTGCAGACATCCTGTGAAATATCACATTTCCTGTCTGTCTTTTATCTTGTTCTCACTGTAACTCCTTTGTATTACCATTGGTTTATGAAGTATTAACCTAGATTTATTGTACCCCTCTGCCTTAACCACTTTAAATTTTCAAGAAGTGAGGCTGCTTAGATTAAAAGCCAGCCCCATTAAATAATATGCTACTAGCAGTGAAATGCTGCAAGAATTTGCAAAGTCTTTAAAACATACACTACCACTCAAAAATTTGGACACACTTTCTCCTTTGAACGAATAGGAAAACGTTTAACTGGTAGTGTACATACAGCTCTTTTTGTTTAGAAGTTCTTCTGCTAATTTGCCTCTTTCAGAAGACTTAAGCCGTTCCCACACCACACACAGTTGGATCAACACACATTTCACAAAAGCAAGAAAAGTGACTCTGAAAAAGCTGTGCATGTTGAAAGGAGGTTTATAATCCACTAACCTGTGGAGGAATTATAATTATAAGTGTAAACCAAGACTTTATCCTGACGTCTTACAATGAGCCTTATTTCTTATATACCTTTACACCAATTACGTTGTACGTTTTAATGTGACTTCAGAATGATTAAAAGTAGTTTTCATACTCACATGTAGGTTGGTTTTTGTGTGTATTACTGTACGGATATAATGTGTCGGTAGATGCATGCAGACACTTATCTGAAGTGAAAATGAAACCTGAACTTAGAGTGACACAATTGAAATAGATATCTTTCAAAGTTGTCTTAGTGCCAAACACAAGCTGCCAAGGTCAGGACTGTTAACACATCTGTGTGACATTAGCAAAGCAACAAGTCATTATACAAATGGAGGCTGGCATCACTTTTATTGCCAGAATAAGAAACCTGTTAGTCCCACACTGAGAAATAGGTGGTTGTCCTCATATCCTGTGCACAATTTTCTTCATCTAGCAAGATGATCTTGTTTCTATGTCGGTTAGTTTCCATTTACCTCTTACAATCTTTTATCATATGCTAGGTTTCAGGTCTTCAGTGGCACCGTCCTCATGTTTTCTTAGTTTTTATTATTTGCACAAAAAACAATTGGTAGTCTAAGAAAAAGCCATGTAGTAAAAGATGGAAGAATAGGAGAAATAGAAGAAAAGGCCTCTGCAGACCGAGAATGATTCACAGCTATTAAACACCTCGTGAGTGTTGTTAGACTCTCTTCCCTTCACTCTTTGTAGACCTGTCCCTCCCTGCCACTAAAGCTGCTCTGTCAGTCACATCTATCTTCTGCCTTCATCCCCTCTCTAACCAAAGTAACAGGATTGGAGGCTGAAAATTGTATTTCTATGTTTGAAGGTCATAGGTATCATGACTGCTGCTGTTTGATTGAAGGCAAGGCAAGGTTTTCTGTCTTTTTCTTTGGCAGCAGTTTTTATGAGGCCTATGGATCAAATAGGAGAATCAAGCTCTTCAAGCCATCTAACCTGACCTGATGATGGGGAAATAAGGGCACACGGTGCCTCACCTGTTAGAGTGCATACTTTAAGGACTTTTTGTCATATCCACAGGGCCCTGGGTTGATGCAGGTTATCCCCCCTCTCTCTGTCTGATACTCCTGTCTCACTCTATAGTGACTAAAATAATAAAGGTGACAAAATAAGAAAGTAAAGAATGGCAGAATGGAAAAATCCCTTACATAACTCAACTGCACCTCCTAATATATATGAACATACAACTAAAAATGTGCTGAATGTTTGGTTTTTTTTATTTCATTACTTTTATTGCAAAAAGACACAAATGAGATTGTTTTATCAGCACAACAGAGTAATTAAACTCATCCTTCCAATTTCTGTGTTAGTTTGCCTGTGGTTAGTTTATATCATCTTTCTCTCTCATCTTTGCTTTCAAGCCACTGAAGGAAATCAAGGTCACTCTGGAGTCTCAGCCCTACTCTATTTTGTTTCTTGTCTTATTTTCCTCTAAGAAACATATGCCCATAGTTCTGCTTATTTTGGGAGACATTTGAGGACATTAAGAGCCAGGTCAAGATGTTTTGGAGTGAATTTTATTGATTTTGTTATAACTTGGATAAATTAATGCATTTTCCTTTTCATACTTCCTGGTTTTATCTCCTTTCTCTGTAACCCTCTTCTCTCTTCCATAAATTCAGTCTGCCAGGATCTTCTCATCCTCTGTCCTCTTGTCTTTTTCAAGTGCTTCAAAGAAGTCATCCAGCTGCCATCCTCGTGTCTCTGTGTCCTTCCCCTCCACCAAACCCTTTCCTATTTCTCCATTCTGCTTGAAATCAAGCTGTTGATCTGCTGATGTTGCTTGGCTCTTTCCCTGCTGCCTGAACCCATTATAACATGATTTATGTTGCACCCTGTCTCCCTCCCCTATCCTGCTTTTCATTTGTTTTTGTTTTTTAAGCAGTTTAGGAGTCCAAATTAAAAGCAGGAACATGGAGGGACTTGATGTTGGTTAATTTATTAGCCAACATTTCACAGACTTAAATTTTCCACAAATAATTTGCCATAAAATTCCCCTTTGTGACCTTCTCTCAGCTATTTGTCACCCCGTTTCTTTCTCTGGTCCTGCTCTTCAGCAGTGACAGCCAAATGATAGCAGTGCTGTTGTTGGCCCGTTGTCCTTTTCAAGTGTCTGTCTGCTTCAATTGTCTCCATGACCACGTAGCTCGAACTGATGTGACTGCAGGGCAATTAGGTCATAAAGCCACTGGTATGTCGAGTGCTGTGTGTTTCTGACACGATGATCAATGTCCTGCTTGTCACAGTCTAAAACTACATCAATGAGCTATTCATCGTTAGTGCTGTGATAGACAAGGACAGTGTGCGTGCTGTCAGTGTTGGTGATGGATACAAAAGGGATGTCTGTGCTTCCTTCATGCTACTGAACACTTTGAAGTTTGTGTCAGTGGCGTGCATGAGATTGAAATTAGTATTGCTTCATCTCAATGTTAAATTCACACAATGATGCCAAGTAACAATATTTTTATTTGTATTAGATATTGGGAGTGTTTTTTTGTTAATGGTATGAAAGGAAATTGTGGATATTGACAATAAATCAAATGTGTTTCTGATAAGGTAACGTAAAAACACTGTTCAGTAGTCAGTTTCACCAGCCATCAAAACCAATGATGGTAAAACCTACAAGAACAACACCCAAAGATCAAAAATCAAGAGCTCTAAGGAAGAAAGGAATGGGAAAATAGAAGGCGATAGGGGAAAAAAAAAACCCACAATGAAATTATTACAAAAATTAAAAACACCAACTATGAATCCAACGAGTATTTCAAGGGCCAGGTGAGGACTTCAAAGTAGTTTTCTAAAGTCTAAAGTCAGGGGGATTCCCACCCTTACAGAGCACAGTGTCCATTATCTGTCAGCTGACGCATATCTAAATGAATGAGGGAAAACAGGATTGTAGTGTGGTGTTTTGCTTCCTCTTCATATAGTGCATTAGCTAACTGTCACTGATTACCCCTCACAAGCTAACCATGCACTCTGCCTAATGCACAGAGAGAAAAGAGTCATTACTGATTGTTAGCGAGGGCTGGACAGAGAGAATGGAGCCTTAGAGAAAGAGCTAAAAAGAGGATCCTTAGAGCTAGTTACAGAAGTTACAGAAATCAGGGAATTTGTATCTCTTCTATATAGATATATAAAATTGTATAATTTCAACCTCCAACCTGTCAAGCAAAAATTGTACATAACTGGTCATAGAGGCTGAAATAAACAAAGATCCTCTGATATCCATATTACCACATTAGGATGAGCTGGTTTCAAAAAGCATTCAGATTTACTTAAATCCAAGCCATAATACCAAATCACCCAAAGTACATCTGACTGACTCGTTTCCAGTTCCTCTGCAATTCTGTTGCCCCAAACTCCCCGTTCAGTTCAGACAACTTTATTTATCCTGAAAAAGGCAATTCAGTTTCACTGTCTATTCAGTACATGTATACAACTCACAGATGACATTCATACCTCATCGGTTTAACTGTTCACATCAGGTGTCATCCGTGAGACATCAGCATTTGGACAAGGTATGTATCCCAAAACAAAATTAAAGCCAACACCTCTGATTTATTTGGTGATTAGAGGAGATCAAATTATCAGCCAAAAACATGACTTCAACTTTATTTATATGGTAATTAGATTATGGAGCTGTTTTGTTTTACAGGCAGCAAAGGGCCTCACATTGATATATGCAAAAACATTTTCTGCAGTTTGGTAATGAAAAGATTTGCAATTGTTTAGTTTACTCAATAAAATGTGACAAGCAAGATCAGAGTAGCTTGCTGTTTGAGAATAGTGAATAGTGAATTGTGTTTGTTTTTGTTTTTTATATTCAAGATGAATTTGAATTTGAAACACAAATTACCGTCACTACTTTCTGGAAACAGGATCTAACTTAAGCTTCTCTGAAAACATCATTATGTTAACGAAAAGAACATGTCCTCAGGGAAAACTGCCATTTTTACATTTCACTGAATCAATTGGGCTTCAAGGTTATTTGTGCGTGTATGGAGATGAATCACGAATAACAAATCTCAGCTATTCAGCAGCACCACAACATTGTGGTGTCATCTAAAACAGAAGCTGAAATGGGTGTTTTTTATCTGAGGTGTAACCTATCATTGGGAAATAAATGATTCAGCTTTTTAAGAGAAGGATTCAGATCATTGAACAGGCGTAACCTCAGTTGAAATCCTAACTGTCTTAACTGTTTTAACCGTTGTGGTCACAAAAGGCCTAACAGTCATCGTTGTGAGCTCAAGGGTAAAACCAATGACAATGTGTTGGTGTTGGTGGTTGTGCTGTTTTGCTTAAACCTGAAGATTGGCAAGAGAATTGACAAGTGACTTCCCCAAAAGCATGAGCTTTCCCTACTTGCACTTCAGCCATGAATGTTATCATTATGAATGAAATTAAAATGAAAAATCATATTACACTGCATGATTCAGCCTCCATATTGTTATGGGCCAGAAGGGGGCTGCCAACATGTTTTTCCCATGACTGGAAAAGTTGAGCTGAAATTAACAATGAGATATCCCAACTGATCATTTTAGAGGTAACTGTTAACAAATGGTCATAACAGCATCAAGTATGTGAAACGTTTACAGAGTTTATTTTGGATTGTGTGTGTGAGACTTATCTCAGCATGTGTGCCACATTTCATCTACTTTCCTGTTCGCTCACGCACATATGCAGAGGACATGCTAATAAGATTCAAGAACACAGTTAGACTTGTAGATCAGAGAGAAGGGTCACGCAGTCTGACTCATAATTTATTAGATTCTTAATCTTTCACACTGACAGAGCAGAGATAAAGGAAACAGAAAAAAGCATGAAACATGGAGAGATGGAGCAGGAAGGGACGAATGATCGCATATAATTGATTTTTTTATATCTTGCATACCCACAGTAAACACACACTTAATGAACTCGGCAAGGATTGAGAGGGAGAGACATCTGTAGGAGGATTGAGCAGGGTAAACAAGTCCTTCACGGATGCAGATAAGCTTTCTGGTGAGATTCAGAGACTTAAGTTCTTTGCATTCTTACTGAACACACATCAGGGGTAACTACTCTCAATTAACCCCCTCAGTGGATAATGGTTCCCTCTGTGAAAAGCATTATGACACAAAGACATGCACGCCTACACATACACATGCACATAAAATGGACTGTCCTGAGTTATTTATGCTGCCGTGAAAAGCTTTCTCTTTCACATACACGGATGCGTCCATGGTCTAATTACAAGCATTTCCATCGCTGTGGTCCATCATCCTTCACCTACCACTCCCATCCATTCCTTCTCATCTTCCTCTCTCTCTGTCCTGGTCTTGATCCTCCTGATTTATGTTTTCTGCCCTTCCTCTCTCAGCACAAACTCCCATTACTCTCCCTCTTTTACTTGTCTCTCTCTACCACATTCTCCATTCCACCCACCCAGACATAAAAGAGAGTGGCGATCGATTTGCTTCAACCTTTTTTCTCCATATTTGTCGATTTCAAGGATTCAACTGATCTCGGGCAGCATAGCAGTTAGCGCTGTGGCCTCACAATAAGAAGCTTGTGGGTTTGGTTCCCGGGCCTAGGGCTGTTCTCTGCAGGTTTTGTCTTGGTATTTTGGTTTCCTCCCACTGTCCAAAAACATGCATGTTTAGGTTGAAGTTAGAGGTTGTGACTCTAAAATTGCCTGCTGTTGTAAGTGCTAGTGTGAATGGTTGTTCATATTTGTCTATCTCTGTATGTTGCCTCTGTGATGGACTGGTGACCTGTCTAAAGTGTACCCTGCCCTTGCCCATTGTGAGCTGGGATTGACTTCAGCACCCCATGCCAACTGGAAATGGATAAGCTTTAGAAGTTGAATTAACTCTCTCCAAAAATCTCTCTGTTCCAATTTCCATAAAGGCCAGAGTACGCTTTTACTTTTCTCCTAATGCATTTTATGTATATCTCTGTTTCTACTTTTGCATCTCTTTCTACAATTGTTTTGTGTTATTTGTGTTATTGAATTATTCTAGGCCTCTTTTCCAACTTTTCACTTCTTCTCTGCTGTTGCACTGTATATTCTGACAGCATGCTTTTACTAGTATACAGAAGGATGTAGGTCTATATAAAGTCCTGATCCCAATATTGAAAGAGAAAGAGCAATGTGGCCTGTGTCATGAATGAAAGCAAAGAATGTTGACTCAACCGTAAATTGTATCCTGAAAGTGCCGTTAGTACCGTAATCTTCCCTGGTTCTCTGTCAGCCTTCATCCTTCCTGTCTTCATCCAGCAGGGATAAGACCAAAAGTGTCCATCAGCAGAAAAGTAGCAAACATAATTCTTTCCCCACAGTTGAAGTACTTATTTCTAGATGAGGCACTTTTGGAAACTTTGGCCCAGAACCAAAAATAGCTTTTGTACTGTAGCTTTCCCTGATGGATGAAAAAAAGCAATGACATATCTTATTCTAGGAATTTAAATTTCATTTTCACCCTAAAATTTCCTGGCTGTGGAAGTTTAAATACTTAGCCTATTCTCCATCCATCTTCTCTGCTCTTTCTCTCGCCTTTCAGTCAGGCCCTGATCCTCTCCTCTCCCTCTAGTCCCGTTTGTTATCTCCCAAGGAGTCATTAACTATTAAACACCAGAGAGAGGGAACAGGGGGAGTAAGGTTTGTGTGTGCAATAATGAATGGACACTGGGAGATGAGAAGATGGGAGAAAGAAGCAGGAGGGTGGGGGTGGACCATAGGGTCTCATTCTCTGTGCTGTAATAGTAAGTAGAAATCAGTGGGAACTGACACGACAGCAAGTTTAGTTCATTCTGTTTTCTGGGATAAAACACGACATTACTAAAATAAACTAAAGCAGAGCAAAAGGCAGGCTGCTGCTCCTGTGTATCTTGGATTTTCTGGGGGAAAAAATCCTTTCAGGAAATCCGTGTCAGGTCATCCCATCTAGATAATCTGTGGATGATCCAGAGACGGTGAAGCATTCAAATGTCAACAAGTTCAGTCTTCAGTCACTGAAGCCACAGCTGCTTAAAATGTATTGAATGTTGCTTCCCTCTAGTGGTCAAAAAGGTAATTTGTTGAAAAGTAAAAAAATATATACAAATCTGAAACGTTATTTGTTAAATGTTGAATAATTCAAGTCAGGAAATCTGGTCTGCCTGCATCTATCTGTATTTATGTTTCCATGTGCCTATGAATAGACTGTCTGATGTTGGGGACAGAGGTCGACCTTCAGCTGGTGCAAAACAGTGCGTTTGCCATGGAAACGGTGCTGAAGACATGGCTTCAAGAGCAGAGTGGGGAAAGGGAGAATCTCCACCTCCTTCTGCCGAGTCACACAGACAGTCCCATTCCAGGTAAAATACAGTATACACGCACGCACGCACGCATGCACGCATGCACACATAGTTTGTCCCCAAGTTCATTATCATCATGATCCAGGTCCAGAATAAGAAGCTAAGCAAGTCACTTTGTACTGTCTGATATTAATGATATTTGTCCACTGTACAGTGTGTGTAAAGTGTGACATGCAGGAGCGTCTTTTAAGTCCCGCCCTCATTGGCCTGACCCCCGATCTGGGAGTAAAGACTGAGAGCATCCAGAACTTCCTGCCTGCCGTTAAGGTGTCAGCCAATCAAAGCTCACCGCCACAAAGACTGAAAGTCATCAAGTAAGACAGTGGGCAGACGGATTGCAGCTTCTTACTTTTGACTAAATAACAAGAAATAATAACTTATATACAATAAATCAAAACCAATACTTTTTAACCTCTTTTACATAAGTCATAAGAAAAGTTAAAGTGTAGTGTATGGTTGGTATAAGATTTTTATTAATGGGTCTTTGTTAAATAGTCATGTAGGAGTTAAAAATAGCCAACAGTCCTTTCTCTTTTTTTTTGGGGGGGGGGGGGGGGGGGGGGGGCTGTTGGGAGAAAGCAAGATGGCTGTGCACATGATCATGTGTTTTTTTTCTCCAGAGGCCATGTGTGTAATGTAGTTTGTATTCAGCCTATGAATGGCGCCATTCTGATGGCAGGGAATAGTGAAATATTTCTCAGATGAAACTCACCAGCAGCACATCAGAGTTTGCTTTGTTCTGTTGGCGTCGTCTGCTCTGGTGCTGGAAAACACTCAAAACATCCAGAGTCAAATACAGAGAAAGGAGAAAATGGAAAAATAAAAAGACAGTGACAGAAAACATGAGAAGCATACACAAAAATATAAATTGGGAAACGTTGTGTAACAATGAATTGCACACAGAAGACTAATAATAGAAAGCAGGACTCAGCCACATTAGCTTTTTCATCCTTCCTTATTTGCATTGGTTTTACATTTTCAGGAGCTGCAGTGAGATGTTGTGTCTGTGTGTGAATGTCTTTTGCATATGTGTCAGTATGAAAGTTGTTATGCTGCATATGTGCACTTTCCATAGTGAAGATTATTATTTATAGCAATGACATTTCAGTAAAGTTGGAGGACAATTTCCCTTCCATAGGGCTGACATCATTCTTTATTTCATGTTTGCAAATTGGCGTTTTCAATAATGACATCACCAAAGCCACAAAACAACACCTCTGTCCTTCATTCTTGGTCTGAATGCTGACCAACTTGTTTGTGGGCCACAAATATATGTGCACGCACACGTGTGTTACAGGGTGCTGCGGGCAGATGGAGTTTGTGAGAGTGTGTTGTACGGCCTGCCACTGGTTATCCGCCCCACCATCTGCTGGCAGCTGGACTGGGATGAAATGGAGACCAACCACAACTTGTTCCACGCTCTCTGTCACATTCTAAGGGTATGTTTTTGTGTTTCACCTTCATCTGGGATTTGACATTTCTGATTTTTGCCAAAGAAAGTTGCAAAAATAACAGTTAACCACAACCGACACCAAAATGATTACATCACCCTTGATGTCTTTTGATCGTTCCTGGATATGATTTCATTCTTCCAATCCATGTGTGTGTTTACATAATGCAAATCATTTATTTTACCATTTAACAAACTGGTACTGGGATGCCATGAGTAATGTTTCTAGTAAATGAGTAAGTTTTGCTCTTACATGAGCAAAACTACATGACCAAATTGTTGGATTTACAAGATAAAAGGTTATCATACAACCTCTGAATTGTTCTTCTTCAGAGGACAAACATGACAGTTGCATTACAAAACAGACCAAGCTGGTTAGCATGCGACCTTCAGTAGAAGGAATGAAGAGATAGAAATAGAAGCAAAACTATTCTCGTCATCGGCGTAGCTAAGGTGGCACGTAAAAGTATTAAAAAAGAGCAAATGAAATGGTATAATATATAAACATTTATGATATAGAATATACAATATACAGTCAAATATAAAAGTAAAACAAACATGATTTCATTAATATAAATCAGGTCTGACAAAGTGAAAGCTTTATCACGGTACACCCTTCTTTCTCTGACTGACTCATCTCTGCAGCACAAACGAACAACAGTGTTTGATACGAGATTCGTTTCTGCCTGTTTCAGAGTCGAGACTTGTTCCTGCTGCTGCAGGTTGAACCTGTCCAGAAGTCCACAGCTGGGGGGTCAGGTCCGTGTGTGTGTTTATGTGTGTTCATGTGCCTGTGTGTGTGCACTCATGTGCCCTTTGTATATTTGTACAACACAGGTGTGTATTCTCACTTCATCCTCCAGCCATCCCCGTCCCTCTCCCTCCTCCTGAAGCCTGTGGTCTCCAGAGAGCTGCTGCTGCCCTGCTCACTGCCTGTCTCAACTAAGGACCCTGCACCTGATGCCATGCAGATGGTGCAGGTTAGGTCATATTTGTTTGTTAGAAACTAAATGAATAAATAGACAGAGGTTTTGATAACTCAAAAGCAGAAACAGATGAGTTTTAATCCGAATCTGTTACCTCTTTAAAACTAAAGTCCAACAGTTAGAGGTTAGTTGGATAAAAAAGTGTTCAAGATGTTCCTTTGAACTAGTGTGTGTGCTATTGATGGATGTAGATTATTGCATATAGATTTATATAGATATTTTTCATGTTGGAAATTGTTTTGGTTAAAATTACTAGATCATCGCTCTAAATTGTCTAAATTGTTGTCATATATTTTACAAATTTCCCAGCAGTGGAAACGTAAGAATGTGCTGGTTGGCTTTGTCAGGGTTGTCTCACGCAGCTGGATGAGGAGTTTGTGTTCAACCCTCTTTCTCTGAGCAGTAACCTTTACCAGCACCTCAGGAGAAGAGGCCTTCTCTCACAACCACGATACCCGTACAGGTGAGAGACTCCAGGCTTCAGGTCAGTGAGGTGGAGGATGATGATAATGTAACCGAGGATGACAATGTGATAGAAAGACATGTGGCTAGCCTGTGTGATCATGTTAGAACTGCCGATTGTACTTCTGTATTTAGTGGAAGGAAAAGCAAAGTGCAAGAATAATGATGCTCTAAATGAATGAGTGATGACTTAATAGAGGATGACTATGGTGTAGCTTCTGGTGCTTATAATGATTGTGATTATGTCGCAGACAAGGAAATATGTACTTTTGTAAGATTATAGATAACATTAATAAATTGTTAAATCAGGGATGATGATGATGATTGATCCATCCCAGGCTCCATTCAGCAGCAGTTGTCAGGGACCAGTCAGGACCACCAGAGGGCCCTAAAGCCACAGGCGGCAGACAGCGTGGGCAGGTAAAAAGCAGGGCTTTATGACAGTTGAAAGGTCATGAGCAAAATGATTATAACCTGAGTGGAAGAAACCAGAGTTGAAGGAGGGAAGATTATTTTTATTAAACTATTTTAAGATGTCCTATATCCTTTTTCACTTCTCACCTGCTTTGCGACTTGGTGATTAGATTTTGTAATTTGACTATCAGTGCGCAGACAGAAACACCTCCGTGTTTTAATGTCTCTAAATGACCACAACATTTATCGTGTTTGTACATGACCTTTACAGCCACATTATAACCAGTGGAGTAAACAAGTAGACAGGCTTTTTTTTCCAAGTACTTATTTTCTTGTGACTGGGGTTGTAAATTGTGTGAGTGGTTGTGTTAGGTGGAACCATTATAAAAGACTTGATATAAAGTCAGCTAGTTAATAGTTTATAGGAGTGAAAGATAATTATTTGTAGGGGAAGAGGTTTTCTATGCATAATTACATGAATTAGTGCTCTCTGGGGTTTTTTTTTGTTTTTGTTTTTGTTTTTTTTTTGATCATATGAAAGAGATTTGATCTCCACAGTGGAAATGTTGACAACATTTAGACATCTGAAACCTGACAAGGTGCCATAGACAGTTTTTATGTTGGGTCTCCAGGTGAGATGCTCAGAAACATTCACTGAAGGTTAAACTGTGTTTTATATGTAAAATTGTTATCTAGAAAATAAAAATGAACTAGATCTGTCAGAGGAATGTAGTGGAGTGATAGCATAACATGAGAAAACTAAACTGACTGAGAATAACATGAAGCGTCATAGTTGATGGACAGGAAACATTAATGGTTAGAGTAAATGTGGATTCATAAGTAAAGTAGTAGAGGCCATTCAGATTGTCTCATTGAGTCAAATAGTCATTGAGTGTTTGTAAAATTACTGAAACAGATACGAGTCATGAGTCATTCTTCTATTATACTGTAGTTTTGAAGTTACATGTAATGTGATATTTATCTCATGTCAGAACAGAGCTGAGTTGTTATATTATTTATTTGTTACATTTTTAATGTGATCGTTGTTTTAATTCAGAAGTCAATTCAACCACGTGGCAGGGAAGGAGGGGGGGGGGCAGTTGACCACTGTTCTACTTGCCATTCCATGTGTTCATTTTCTTTGGTTAACATCTGAAACCTGCCGTGCCCTGAGAGTGAAAAGTTGTTGGCAGTGTGACTCAGTAGGATTGATAAGGCTGCTGACATGCAAATTCTTCCCTCTAGTGAACAAAACACAGAGGAAAGGTTTTTCTGCTAATTTGTGTTTACTTCTATTCTTCATCTTTCAACACTTAACTTCATGTTTGAATGTGAGTTTACAAGAACGCCATCTTTTTTCTTTTTGCGTCTTCTCTCTCTTGTTATCTCTTTTATGCCACTCCTCCTTTCTTTTGTCACGCCTCCTCTTCACTATTAACTGAGAAATTCACTTAGTCTGAAATGCAAAGTTGGTTTTGTTTCCATTCAGCCGCAAAGCCAGAGTCGCCCTATGGGATCACACAGCAAGGTCAGGGCCACCGTGGCCCCAATGCCCTCTTCCTCTTCACACCCCTCCTCCTCCTCCATGGGACCTCCTCCTGCCAAGGCCTCCCGCCCCGTGCTGACACTCATCAGCAGCAATGGCAGCCGCAGGGTCCCGGTTCCTTCTCAGCAAGACGAAGATGACGACAACTCCATGGTGATATAGCCAGAAGAACTGGACAGGAGGCTTCAGAAAATGGTGAGGGAAAGAGAAGTGGTGAAGATGACTCTTAAGAAATAATTTAGCACACACAGACACATGCAGCTTTCCACAGCGAAGCTTAGTTAAAGCACACAAACACACACATCTAGCTAATCGGTCTCCCTTGTCAAGTTTGTGAGTAATCACAAACTTCACAGAGGCTTTAATGGCGCACACTAATTTGAACACACACAGCTCAATAGTGCAAACATACATGATTTTTGTCACCTTGGATAGTTACAGCTTCTGCTCATACTTCTCATATATATTTATATCCCACACCAACAGTATTAGCAAGATGTAAATTTAATAAGCAGTTTGTGTGCGTGTAAAAGAGAGAGAGAGAGAAAGGAAAGGTTCAACTGACTTCTGACTTAGATTGCTGAAGCAGCAAAACATAGAAATCGCACACCATTAACAATGAAAAGGACAGAGTGGATGAAAAGAAAACCAGAGGGAAAATGAAAGCCTGGAAGTGCCAAACAACAGAGGGAAGGAACAGAAAACCAAGAGAAACAACAGAAAAAGACAAAAGGCGAGGGAGATCAAAAGCTGAATGTGTAGAAAGCATTGTCTGCATAAAACGGCACACCCACTAGATATGAACACACAGTATAACACAAAAACCAAAAGAAAAGCAGTAAAAAAATACATCTGAGGTATAATGAAGCTTTAGTACTGTTGTGCCTTGTAGACAAAAACACACATATGGACATTCCTCCTCCATTTTTGCCCTTAAGTCCTATCCTGAACACAGCTTCACTGTTGTAAAGCAAGACAGAATAAAGCAGCGGACAGAGGGGCCTCTCTGCTCTCCTTCACCCCCACAGCCTGTTCCCTCTCTGGGAGTAGAAAGGCAACAAGGAGGAGGTTGAATGGAAGGAGAGCAGTGACAAGACAAAACTGGGAAAAAAAAAAAAACTCCTATTCCTCCACATTCTGCAAAATACTCTTGATAACTTTGCAATGAAGATAAAGTTCCATTGAGATTGTGCGTCTGTGTGTGTCGGAGTGTGTGTGTGTGTATAGGGGTCAATTCAAGGCCATGAAGTGACATCATTGGCCAAATTCTGAAAACATACACACAGTCATGTGCTTATGTGTAGTTATTGGTTGTTACACACATGAATCGTCACACTCATATATATGCTGAGGCTTAATGACTCCCGCCATTCCACCCCCTTGTTGGACCTTGTAACATTAGGGAGTACCCTTTGGCAAATGACTTCATGACGCTGTGACATCACAAGCTTAACGCATTCATGAATTACGACCACAACGATGCTTTTGTCTGCGGAGGGAATTCAAGTGGACATCCAAAACTACCCTCTTACATTTTAGCCCCTGCTTCCTCTCCGTCCTCTCCCCGCTCCCTCCCGCTCTGTACAAGTTCAAGCTGAGTCAGTGTGTTTGAATTTCATAAATTTGTCCAAATAGAAAAACAGCAGCTTCTCTGTCCTGCAAAAAAAGGTCAGAGTCAGAGTTCCCCTGTTTGACCTGAACGCTGTCTGACACACTCCTCATTAAATGTCACAACTGTAAGAGATTCATTAGAAGTGACCTGCAACATCAAAAGTCTGATTGTTAATGACTTCAAAATTATTCACAGTTGAAACTGACTGTTTCACAACTCAAGGGATTTTTTTTAGGTTTCTCACACACTATAGATGTTTTTAGAAAAAGTTTACTGTTCATTGTCGCCTTTTACGATAGACATGGTTATCTCATAGTGCTGACTGTTGTTCAGCCTTGTTATTGTATGTTAAAGGTTTTAAAGAAATGACATTCATTGGCATCTTTTTTTCTTTTTGTATATTTACATACGTATATTTTTGTATATTTACATCTGTCAGCTTCAGCTTTCGTTTCACTTCCATCATAATCATTTATAGATATGTATTAACCATCTGAATGTAACACTTAATGAAATGTGGGTTAATAAAGTAACAGCAGTGGGAGGTGTGTTGCGTTGTGTTCTTATGAGGTGAAGTAGCCTATAGCAACTTTATTTAGGAAAGATATCTAACCACAGCTGAGAGTTTGTATGAAACTTTGCAATTACACATTGAAGGTCTATAGTGGAATGAAGTCAATTTTTTCCTTTAGGCCAAAAACCTAAATATTGACTAACTGAATATTACATGTGGTTTAACTACAAACAGATACATTTGGTCCTGTCAGGACAAATGCTAACAAATTCTGACATAAACAAACGCCTAAACCAACAAATGACGCTATGAATGAAGCCATATTTTTATCTGTCTATTTTTTAAAAAGACAATTTGTCTCCTATTTTTTAGTTTTTGATTCATAGTGTGGGTGTAGAAATGACCTTTCACTGAACCATTTTCAGTGTGTGATTCTGCAGACAGGGAACACGTGTTTATGCATCTCAGTAAGAATGGAAAGGCCCCTTCGGATGGTAAGTGCTGTGTGTTTTTATACATCAAATTCTTGGCTTCCTCTTTCTTCAAACATGAGCATTTGATGCAGTCAGAAATATTTTTTCATTTCTCAATTTTTTGCATCTTTTTTTTTTTTTTTTTTTTTTTTTGCATTTTTTCCAAACCTCAAAGGAGACTTTCAGTGGCTTAGGCCTGTCTAAAAAAATGCAATAATATTGTTATTGTGTCTCATCAGTGTCTGGTTCTGAGTCAGGATAATATTAGCAGTGTGACTTCCTGCTTTGTTCACAATTTTCCATTTCCTTCTTTGCTGAAATCATTGTCACAGAAAAAAACATTGGCATGGTGTTGAGGACTCTAAGACTGTGCATCGGAGGTTCAGAGCAGAATCACAACACTTACAGAGTCACCGGGTTCCAGGCATAACAGGGCTTCCAAGCAGTTCTGAGTAAGAGCAGAAAGAGGAAGTGCATCTTTGGAAGGAGGAAGCGAAGAGGTGCAGTCAGGAGGCTGCAGGACCCGAATTATGATCCCACTGACAGAAATCTGAAAGTTTCCACTCCAACAGAGGTCAAGGGTGTCCAGAGAAGTCAGGAAACATGATCTGCTTCTTAGCGTGTCTCTGGGACGTCCGATCCAGTCCCACCCCCAAATCTGGTGAAGGAGAGAAGAAATTATACAAAATTATAAACTTAAACTGATCAGTTCAGATTATCTGCTCATTGGCCTATAACATTTAATGCATTACATGTTTGTTTATTTGCTTTTCTTAGAGCAAATGAATAAAAAATCCCATTACTACTTTATTAGCGAACATGCACATCCCTTCTATTTTTGCTGCAACAGAGCTAGAAACTGAATGAGAAACTTTCATTTCCTTTCAGCTGGGACGGAGAACTGAGAAAGAGTGAATGACACTCGCCAATATAATAGGCTGAATGGGTTTGTCCACACTGAGCTAAAAATATAAGCGGGTGGTCTACTGAGTCAAAGACAAGAGTTTCAAGTGTGTCTGACGGCCATTCACACTTCACATCACACATCACATGTGCTCAACAAAAAGTTCTCTGACATTTCATACCGGCCTCAAAAAGACTGAGGAAACAACACAGTCCCACCTTTTGTATCCTGAAGAGCTGCTGACAGGTGCAAAGTCCCTTCATCACATCTGCACGACCTGAAATTTTTTATATTCACAACAAGAACATTGATGAGAAAAATGACACTTAAGTTTCATTGGTGGCATTTTATTACTTTATAGCCTTAACAGGTTGGAATATAACAATAGTTAAAGATATCAATACGGTAACAACATCATAAGGTTTGGTTCATATTAAACCTGCACCAACCAGTTTATACGTACGTGAAGTGTCACCTGTGTGTTGAATTCTGTTCTCAGTTAAGTGCATTTTTGGCTCAGGAGTCGCTCTTTTGGTTTCTCATCTCATTAGCGAAAACCTTGGATGACCACAACCTTCACTAAATGGCAAAGTTTTGAGGACATCTCATGCGCAATCACAACACACATTTTGCTTTTCACACGTGAACCCACATGAACGCACCACTTGCCTGGCACCAAAGGGAGACTATCAGGTGAACACAGTGGTTTTTTAACCACTGTGTTACATTTTTTCTCTCAAAGTTTGATGCAGACTCAAGAGACAGCTAGCAGAATTGATATTTGTCATATGTACAAACGCTTCACAGAGTTAACCGTATGTACAAATACACAACTGTCTTGACTTCTGTAAGATAAATTAAGCTAGTAACGTGCACACACTATGCCTCCACCAGCAGCACCTGATTGTGTGTAATGCCAAGTTTCAGTGTCTCATGTTGTGAAGCTGATCCCGTTCTTTCAGTCAGTCTGACATGACCTTAAAAAAAGACCAAACAAAAGACCTTGACGGGAAGAAGACTCACAAAATGCTGATGGCAGACAGGAAGACTGCGATTTATTAATAGGTGAAGTGTGTGAGACATCTGAGACCATAAACAGACAGATATAACTGAAGACAGAGGCAAGTTGAACACACACACACACACACACACACACACACACACACACACACAGTGAGGTAGAGATATGTCTGCCTTATTAAAGGTCAGTGGATCTATTTGTAGTTCTGGCTCTAGTTCACTTTTTGAATCTACTGTTGAAGCTGTTGGTGTCCTGCAGCTTTCTTGACAAAGGTATTAAAACTATTCTTCACTTCAGGAGACTACCAACACTGAGCGTGCACACACAGGCACACACACACTTGCAGTGATAACAGGAATGTGCATGAAGTAATAAGATGGCTGTGGTGATTTGTACATTTCACAAAGTGACACCTGACTGACACCAAAAGCAGCATCAACTTGACGGCAGCAGCATCAACATTTTCACACATTGGCTCATTTACAGCTGTCAAACACACACACACACACACACACACACACACTGATCAGACAGTTGATTCAACTGTTTAACTGCAGATATGCAAAAGGTCAAAGCAGATGAGGAGAGAAATGTGAGGAAGGAAGGAGATGAGCAAAGAGCAGCCTTTAGTAACAGGAATAAGTTGAGTTTGTTTTTATGACATTCTGATCAGTGACTATGTTGCACCATTGTGGATTTAAAATTTTAAACATTTAAACAACGAGAGAGACTGTCCAATAGAGCACATACAGTTAAGAAAAAAACCTCACCAATTTTAACTCTGGATAGTATTTTCCTGTCGTTTTTGACACTAATGAGTAATAATTGTAGTTTCACAGCATTTCAATTTCTGAAAATAACTTCTGAAGTCATTTCAGGTCAGTCGGAGAAGCAGAAGGCTACGTGCAGTTCACTCACAGACATATACAGCCATGCGCAAACAGCTTGATTTGGATATGTGTTAAAAAAAAAAAAAAAAAAAAAAACGTTGACAACATAAACACAGTACCAAATACTGTGTGCTGAGTTTGTGTGTGTGTGTGTGTGTGTGTGCGCATGCCCTTTCCCCCTGTGTGCCTATGTGTGGGTTGTTGTTCTTTGTTTTTTGTTTTTTTCATTAAGTGCACTCAGAGTTTAATGAGAAAGACAGAAGTTTGTCATCTTTCTTTTTCTTTCTGTTTTTCTTCCCCTGCTCTGTCTGAAAGAGGAGAGGAAGGGGAAGGGGCCAGGCCAGAGTTAGGAAATTTAGCCTCTACGCAATTCAGTCACTTTTGGAGAAGTTTCCTGTGCAGAAATTTCTCCAGCAGCAGGTGGGGAAATAAAGACGGAAAAAGGAGAGGGATAAAGAGCAGCACCAGTGAAGGGAACAGTGTGTACCTGTTCGAAAGCCAAGCAGACACAGACAGGTTCATCCAGCCAGCATTCATCATGTCACCATCTTTTTCATGCTTTCTCCTTCTTTAAGTCCCTTTCTCTTCTCCTTCCTCATCTTCAGCTCGGGATAATCCTCCACATGTTCCCATTTTCTTTGCCTCATTTTTCCATACGTCAATTAGCTGCTTTTTCCTCCTATCAACCCCTTTTTTCTTCTCTTTCCATCCTGTATTCCCGCGCTCCGCTGATGGTATCTCTCTGCAGTTAAAATGCACAGCGTGTCCGACACAAACCAGTCACCATTAACTGTCGCCACAGCAACAGAACAACAGAATTAATGCAGAAAGGGAGAAAGGAAGTGCAAAAGACAAGAAAGTAAGAAAGAAAGTCTTTGTTTCCTTTTTGAGGCTCAACTTCAACGGTGCGATTAAGTGGTTGGTAACCGACTGAAACAAAAACAGAACATGGAAGAACGGGGAAGGATGAGGTCAGACTGTTTTAGCGTCCTGTTCAGTCCAGAACAGAAAGGTCTTTTAAACACTAATAACTGTGTCTGATTGAGTCATGATGAGTTTACAGATCCACTGCTGAGAAATAGTGTAGGTTTTTCGGAGCCGTATTTATTATTAGTTATATTTACAGACAGCACAGCTGTTTCTGACACAGACACACACAGACTGACACATTGCAGGGGACTGATTAATTTGATATTTAGTTTATCTGTACAGAGAAACATATATGGTTCAACTTATATTGTGCAGAAAGTGGCCACTGTAATTGAATGGCCTCAAGAGGACCAGGTGTCCTAGAGCCCCTTTATGAGCCATGTATGTCTGTTGCCAAGACCCTGACGGTCTTCAGAGTCCCACTTGCACCCTTCAAAACAGTAGCAACAACGTTTCTCTGTTTAGTGGACCCTAAGAGGCAATCAGATTGCACGTTAGTGTCCTGTGCCGAAAATGTTGCACATCTCGCCATTTCAAATCAGTCCAGGAAACGCAAAGAGACAAGTTCCAGTTTGTTTCAGTGAAACAATAAGTCCTCATTATCACATTGTCTCATATCGCAGAGAATTTGAAAAGCAGCAGTGCAAAACCCTGTTTCCCAGTCACTTCATAAGCATGGCAGACGTTTGAGAAAAGAGGAGCCAAGCCGCTCTTTCAGCTTGTTAAACTGAGGCCTGCAGACTGAGCTCCTTTTGGCAAATCAATATTGTTTCTGTGTGTGTGTTCAAGTGAAGCAGCTGGATCCAACCACACTGTGGCTTGGTACACCAATTATGGGCTTGACCACGCAAACACTCGCTCTCTCTTTTTCAAATCCACACACACACACACACACACACACACACACACACACACACAGAAGGTGGCCCTACAATAGCTGCACAAAATGCTATCGTAATGTGGCTTTCTCATAGCTGTGAGCTAATCCACTCCAAATGGACCAACTGTCTAAAATAATTATTCCAGTCCACACATGGAATAGAGAAAACATGCTTAGTCTTCCAAACACCGCAAAAATAAGGACTGAAAATTTCTCATCAGCACCTTATTTCTCTGCTCTTTTTAAAAGAAACAATAAAAGATTGCTGTCCATGAAGAATGAAGATGTCAAATATCTCCCAAGTTGTCATAGATAATATCTGGCGACCTCAGCGGTATCTGGTGCTTCTGACTGTACCACGAATTAGCAGACAGAGGCTTCTGTTTTGAGACTTTGCTGTACAGCTCCCTCCCCCCTTCTCCTCCTCCACTCCAAATGTTGTTGTTGTTGTTGTTCACATTACTACTGGGACTTCCATGTTTCCCAGGAGGCAGTGGCACGGGCTCCTTCCGACCAAAAATGCCCCGGCCCGGTTTGGGAGCAGTAACCGGTTTGGGCCCCCTTGGGGGTTGCAGGATGCCACGGTTCGTTCCGAGCTGTGGAGGAGAGTGTTTGTGCAACTCAGAGGGCTTTCCTTGGTTTGGCGTGCTGTAATTCACCTCCAGTCCTGACAGGGACTGGGATAACTGGGACTGGGACAACTCTTCCAGTCTCTTCTGGCTGTGAGGCTCCAAACGGGCCTCGTCGTAAATGGTCATCCCTAAATTCGCAGGCAGGCTTGTGCTTCCTTTGGCATAGCCCTCTGGTTCATCATATATGTGCTCTGGTGGATGACCAGGAGGGGATGAAGCCCCCTCTGCCTGGCCTCCTGGGGGTCGCCTGTTACTGCTCACACCCTTTCCTCCGCCTTTTCCTCCCACTGATGCACCATTCAGACTCAGAGCGCTTGTTTTCTCGGTCAGGTCCAGGCTGATCCGGTCGTACACGTGTGCGTACAGATCTGGTGGCTTCCTGTGATTGGTGCCTCCGTGGAGCTGATCCCCTTGGATACCAACAGTTGAGGTCTCGTCTCCAACTGGTCGGAGGCGTGGGGTGGGCACTGGAGGGGTGGGTGGGTTGCTGGATTGGTTCTGGGTCTTGATGCTATCTACTGGGTCAGAGTAGAGGCAGTCAGCACTTTGCAGAGGTAGGCGGACCGAGTCAGCTGGTTCAGAATAAAGGCCTGCATGTTCATCAGCTGAGGGATGACCTTTTGTCACTGCCTGCACTCTGGGGGACCGTGGAGGGGTCCCTCCTCCTCCCAAAATGCCCATCATGGCTGGTGGTTCTGGTAAACTCCTTCCTTTAATTCCTCCTGCTGCTCCACAACCTTGAGCTCTTCCTGCTCCTCCTCCTCCATCGCCTCCCTCCCTCTTCCCAAGCACGCCATCGGCAGACCCTGGTTTGCTGCCGCCTGAATCGCCGTCTGCTTCCCGACTGCTGCAGCTGCTGCTGTCACCACTTCCTGTCATAGCTCCAGTGTTGCGGATGTACTGTAGCGACACAGGGCTATCTGCGTCAGAGTTAAAGTGGCAGCTCAGGTGGTGCTCTTCAGCCAGAGCTTTCTGCGACTGGATGGCCTGGTCTACCAGCATGAATATCTCGTTGCCTTGCTTGGTGTCGAAGGTGAAGGTGCCGGGTCCAGAGTCACAGCGCCGACCCGCCTCGAAAGAAAACATAACCTAAGGAATGAAAAGAAAATCACTAGAAAGGGCACGAGGGATGCAATCAGGGAAAGTTAACAGTATTGAATGTGTCAAACTTATATAAATATATATAAAGACTATAAATATATACAGAGGTGTCAAAATGGGGCTGAAGTAATGGAAGCTAGTCACAGAGGTTCCTGCACTCTTTTCCAGTCATCACTCATTTATCTTTTTTTTTTTTTTTTTGGCCCTAAAAGGCAGCTTGCTTGGTTTTTCCACAGAAATGTTCAGGTCTCTCAGTATATCTATTGTATTGCTTCACTGCCTTTCATTTCTATTCTGTACCCATACAGATCAAAGAAGCTCCATCTTCTTTCCATCTTGCCTGTGCACAGCATCAGTATTGCCAAATCCAGAAATAAATATCGTGTGCTGATAGACCTGACACCCTCTTCAAGGTCATCAGTCATTCATCAGTCACAAGAAACTGTGAATTCGGCGAAGCTAAATATCTCGGACGTAGTGCCTCTTAACTCGAGCATGCACTGCTACTGAAAGCATTTCGTGCACTTCCTAACCGCCACCAATTGCTGAAGATGAGACATTCTGTCATTACGCAGCAGCACAGGATTTTTCTCCATGTCAGCTACCCACCCGGTCTCTCCCATATCTCCTCAGCAGCTTGTAGGGCCACACAAGGATATTTCTCTTGGTCTTGAGGTCCTTCAAGATTAAGATGTCTTTTTCAGCTTTCAGCCAGTAGTTGCCTGCCAGTCCACAGCGCTCTGATGCCGAAGTGCGCTGAACATTCACCCAGAACTCATTAACTTGCAAGGAGAAGAAGGAAAATGTTTCAGTTATGCTAATTTAAGATCCATCACTTCAAATTATCTCCCTTAAAGAAATTTGTGTTCTTCAGATTTTCACATTTTTGAAGATTACACTGTGTTGTGCCTTTACCTTCTTCTCTGGAGTAGTAAATGAGGTTTTCTGACATCTGCAGGTCCTGGGGTCCTCCATTAGGGTCTGCAGTGCTGCTGCTGCTGCCTCCTCCCTTTGGGCACAGATGCAAAGAAACATCTTCGTCATTAACCGGCTCAGAACAAATTAGTATTAGCAAAAATCATGCATTGTCATGCATATGCATGGAGTTTGCTGTACAGATTAAAACAGGGAGCTGAAGGGAGCTTCAGTATGACTACTGGAAGGACAAAGGAGGCCCAAAAAGAGAAAGAATAAAGAGTTTGAGAGGCTGTGAAAGATGGAGTCCTCCTTCTGGAAACTCCCTCTTTCTTCCTCTCTGCAAATATGTTATTTGTGCATGCAACAGAAGCCGTGGCTTCACAACATAGGTAGACCCTCCAGGGTTGTGTGGGACAAAGAGCAAATTTAACTCCATCTGAGAATTTAAATTTAAAGTAGCAATTCTATTGTGTACGTGTGTGTGTGTGTGTGTGTGAGTGTGTGTGTGTGTGTGTGTGTGTATTGTATTGTATTGTATTGTCACTTAAATATGAATGTTGTATTTCTTTGTCTAACTAGACAAAAGGATCATAGCAGAATGGGGGGGGAGAGAGAGCACAAAAACATTTTGTAGACAAAGCAAATAACAAACACACACAACTCCTTTTCCTCGTACCTGAAGGTCTATGGACAGAGAGAAAGTGTAGTGATACCTGAAATGCAATGTCGCACATGGTATCCATCCAGTCTTTGGCGGCGTTCTTCTCTGCAGCAAACACGTGGGTCTTGTCATTGGTTTCCACACAGAATGCTGACATGTTTTCTTTGGGACAGCTCTCCGTCAGCGCCGGCAGGATGGAAATGCACTCAGACAAGCGGATGATCTTCTTATCCAGCTTCCTGGTCTTCTCGTTGGACCCACTTCCCAAGCCTCCACTGACCCCACCCCCTCCGCCCGATGGTGAATCGTAGAATTCGAGTCGGGCAATGCCATTTTGGCTGGCGGGGTACAGAACAAACCAGTTCTTCTTCCATTTCTGACCGGGGGGGAAAAAAAAGGACATGCTCAAAGGATGTTCAACATTGAAAAAATTTTCACATTAGCAGCTGACGAGTCAGACTGACTATTAAGACTATTAATACTAATTTAAACTAATTTCTTTTTCCAATTTTGTTCAGTTGGTCATATTTCAGGTCTATAGAATGAAAGTTTTCAGATTTATTTGCAAATGGTAACAATTTTAATTGTGAATTCAAACTAAAACTGAAAGGAGAGAAAACTGAGAAGAAAGCAAAAAGAAGATTACAGGAAAAAGAAGAGGTTGAAAACGGAAACAGAAAATGTGATTCTCTGTCGTGTTTGTCTGTCTGCACAGGGAGAGATATTTTGCATGTGGTTTGTTCAGAGAGAAGTATAAATTGCAGAGTTGGCCACACCTAATAAAAAACACATGAAAAGAGAAAAGAAAATGTCAATGTTTAAAGTCGGCAGAAGATGTGAGTCAAAACGATGTTTCCGGGTCTTTCTCTTTCCTCGCCTCTGCTGACTGAGCCTAAATGTAGGAGGCATGTGCTGATAGCTCTCCTGCAGTGTGACTCACATCTAATGCACACACATTTGTTTCCTCTACACCCAGCCGGCAGCAGCAGGCCACAGTTACAGCATGAGTTATCAATTCTTGAAGAGGAAAGAACCATTTTCCCCTAAAAATCAAAACAAATACTAGTCTGATTTTTAAACCACATTGCAACATTTCAATAGCCACTTATAGCAAATACACTTCTTACTGTTTGGTCATTTGGCTTAGATCGTTGAATGTATTAGTTAAAAATTGTGTTGCTTTTGGTTTTGTGAACGAAAAAAAAAAAAAAAAAAAAGTTGGTGAATTTTGGAAAAATACAGCAGGTTCAGTAAATATCAAAGTGTGCCGTGGTCCCTGACAGGTCGAAAACACAAACCATTCCAAACTAGGTGACAGCAGTGAGGAGGAAGAGCGAACAATGAGGTCTTCCTCCTTAAGGAACAAACAAGGGATATGACCAAACAACATGACATGCAAAACTGAACAATAAGATGCACAGCGAGGGTGTGTTAGACTCCAGATGTTCAGTGCTAACAAAGGACACAATGACACGCTACATGAGAGATTATCTATAATCTCTACAGAAACTACTGTGAATGTGAATGATAAAACTGTGCGAAACAAAAGAAAAGGACTTGTTTGGAAAGTCCCTTACATCCCTTGTGCCCTGTGGATGTGTGTGTATGTCTTTTTTTTTTTTGTTTGTGTGTGTTTTTCCCCTATATTCACTGAACCTTCCTGACAGCCAGAGAGAGCCTGTGACAGGAAGGTCAGCAGTTTAAAAATCCTTTGGCCAGTAGGGAAAATCCAGCAAACGCAGAAGAAACCCTACAGCTGCAGGTCACTAAATGCTCCCTGATCACTGAGCTTTTCTATTTTGATCCAGTCTGTGTGAAAATGACCTCCAGGCTGCTCAGAGGACCCGTGTGTGCAGTCTGACATCAACTAACCACAACGCAACTTATCAGAACATGTCTACATGCCTCCTGTAAAAATGAGTGTGAAACAAATAAAATTCAATCATTCAAATTCCATGCTTATAAACATTATATGTAAATATCCCAAGAGCATTCAGACTATAAACATTTGCTAAAATAATCTTCACTGCAGGATTATGAGAAAATGCAGATATATTAGTCATTCTCCAAGAGTGAGCACTGACTCTGTCATTCTTCAGATTGTTTACTTCAGGAATCAGTAAAAGGAATATGCAGCTGCTGCTTTGTCCATGAAATTTAGTTTAGAGGAGCTGATCTTATAGTAAAGCTACAGCTGTCAAATATTTAGCAGACTCAGTTAAAGTAGAAGTGCCAATAACTTTTCTGTACAATACTTCGGTACATTTGTACTTTCTACTGTGGAGAATTTAGCAGCCAGTGATTCAATATGAAGATGTCATTATTTTATTTGCATTACAGGTGTGACGTAAGTGTAACCACAAGGTGTATGTGATGCACAATCTACCAATTAATCCTTGTTTCTTGAAAAGCCACAAAATTGTGCCATAATCTCTATATACCACAGGAACTGTAAAAGCAGAAATGATGAGAGCAAGAGACTCACACATGCATAAAAGCCTGCTTCATCAAGTTCTAAAATACACCAACGACCAGAAAGGACAGGAAGTGTGTGGGAAGAGGCAGGATTTTCTATGCTTCCTTATTCTAAATCCAGGTGTGTCTCAGTATTTGTATGCATACGTGTGTGCGCATCTCTTGGTATTGAGTTTAACATACCCACGATCCCTGTTGCTGTGCGCAAAGGTAAACACGCACAAAAACAGACTATTCAGTCAACAGAGACGCAAAGTCCCGCAGTGTTTATGAAGAGGATACAGAATACTAAGCTCTGTTGCAATGTGGCTCTTACGAGTGTGTGTGTGTGTGTGTGTTTGCATTAATGTTCCTGCATGTGAAACTGCTGCTCCATATAAGGCAACAGACCGTTATCATCCACTCATACACTGAGTGGAAATTATGCAAAAAGGATCATGACAGGGAGGGAAAGAAACTTCCTCACCAATGTCCTGTTCATGAGAACACAGCGGACCCAGCCATGACACAAAGGTGTGTACATTGGCAATAGCACATTAATTCTTCCTTCCATATTTAAAGTTTCATACAATGCCAAAAAAAAAAAAAAAAAAAAAAAAAACACAAATGCAAGAAATTACGTCCATCTTATATCATCCAGTAGGCTTTAAAAAAAAAAAAAAAACAAAGAAACACCGCCTTCAGGCGAGCTGTGCCTGTGCGTCCCGCCTTTCAGCACCGACGGTGACCTGGTACTGTTTTTTTTTTTTTTTATTTTGTGTGTAAAATGATGACACTAATTCTGGCTCACTATTTTCTAATGGCCAGTGGGTGTTTTCATTTGATTATGAATTCACATTTAGTGTATTAAATAGTATATTATTTTAAGATGTGGGTGCATTTTTCTGAATGCGATTGAATTACCACAGTTGGCTTCATTAATATTCACTGTGACTCTATTGCTGGAGGATGCTGTGAATTCACACTTATGAAATTAATGAAATTAATACAGTGCCTTTGATTCTACTTTCTACCTAAAACCACTCAACTATGTTCCATGTTGCTGGCAGACACAGACACAATTATATATGCAGAAGCAATATCAGTGCTTATCCGTGTGCATGTGTTATGTAGAGAGATAGACCGCTGCATTGAGCAGAGCTCTGTTGTCCCAGCCTGCATCCTCTGCTGTGTCTACAAAATCAAACTTTTTTGACACACGTCAGGAGTCGCACTGAGGACAGCAGAAAGCTGTGAAAAGTTTGTTGGAGTTGGAGAAATGACATTTAGTTGCTTTTGATTTTCATACTATCTGAAACTGAGCACAACCTTGAAATTACATCGTCAAAAATTTACCCTCAAAAAAAAAAAAAAAAAAAAAAAAAAAAAAATCCATTAAATGGAACATTATCATACTAATACTTCTCATACTAATGCAACACCCGAGTCAAATAAAAACTATGCACCACACTAATGTGCAGCGGGGTAAAGATGTGCATGAGTAAGGGGGAGATTCCAACCAAACTGCACATTCAGCTACAATTAACAATTATGCCATTACTGGTCATTACATTTTGATGGATTTTCCCTTTTCTTTCCTCGTATTAAACATTCAAACATTAAAACTTAAGAAGCAGGAAGCAGTGATAACTTATTATCTATCGTAAGTCAACAAGTTTTATTGTTAACTGTGAAGATGAGGACTGGACTTTAATTTTATGGGACTAATCCTTAAAAAAAAACAAAAAGGTTTTTCTTGTCTGCCTACGGTTTCACAAGCACTTCGTCAGCACCCAGTACACTGAGTATTGATAAAGTAGTATTTACAGCACGGCTCAGCAAAGCTAGCTGGTGTGATTTAGCTTTTAAGCCTCAGCTCCAACTCCAGTAGAAAAAAAAAAAAACTACTGGAACTGCAAATATTAAACGTATTAATTTAAAACAATATTCATGGTTGGGTTTGATCTTAATGACAGTGTTCTGGAAACGGGTGCTTTGACCTTCAACTTATTTCATGCCTGTATGATTTGCTGAAGATGTGAATCGAGCCTGATAAGAGCAGGACATGATAAGCATTATAGCAGTCTGAATCTATAGAATCTAAAAGACAACCAACATTGAAATATTCTTATGTCTAAATTGGGTCACAGCTCACAATAGAACAATTGTTCTCCATGTCCACCAATAGTCTTACTGTAAAACAGTACAACAAATGAAGTTTAGAGAAAACACAAGAAACTTGTGAGACCAAAAAAAAAACAAAAAAAACAAAAATGGACCAGACTCAGTGATTACCTTCCTAGCAACAAACTTTCGCCCTGCTCTATGTGCCCTACAGATAATATCCAACTAGGCCGGTGATAACTATCATGTCATTGAGGTCATCAGGTGGGAACCTCCTTTCGTCTGTGTTTCGTCTAGTTAGGCCCACAACACCTCCAGGAGGCTAGACCGCGAACACTGGCGTCCCAGAGTCACCCCCTAATGCCAGCCGTCGGAGCTAGGTAACCCTGGTAACCCTAGCTCCGAGCTGAAGTTGTCCCTGTTGATGAGGGATCTTCTGCAGCGCCATGACCACACAGTGTCAGTGCCAACATCAATATCTGACTGAAACCTGCAGGGTGAACGTAAACCACAATCTGCAGGTCCAAGCATCCTCGGTCTGAATATATCTGGCTGACAAGCCGCTGCATGTTTTCCATTAAATGTCGCACACAGTCACTGTGCTGCACATTTCAGCAGCAACATGAAGTGAAATGACAGCCACCGAGATACAAACTGGAGCTTAGAATACAAAACCACACCTGGTGTTTCCAAAAATGCACTCCACTGCCACAGAAAGCAGCTCGGACCAGCTCAGACCAGCTCAAATACCATGCTTGACGCATTGACCTTGTTCAGATGTGACAGTAAATGGCTGAGACAGTCATGCCTTAGATCTTATGAATACCTGTGTAGTCTGCGTCAAGCTTGAGAAGACTTAGCTTTTGGTATGTGTCCTGCAGGTTTGTTTGATAGGAGACTAAGTCACTGTGGAGAAAGTGCTTCTAATTATTCAATACCTCATTTTAAAACAGGCACTTCAGCGATTTTTCACATGAGGTTCAGTCTATTTAGAGCGAGGAGTACTGCTCACATCGTGTTGACAATATCTAACAGGGCTGTGGCATCATCAGGGTTGTCTCTGGACATTGTTTGCGATTTTATTTTGAAAGAAGTGGATATTTAAGTGGCAGGGATGTTTGGATTGAAAACAATGTGGAATTGCATAATGGGAAGAGTTTGAGACACTATTGTTGTCATTTGACTCATACAAGTCTCCTGTCTGAATGAAAGAATGACTATAAAGAGCTATTCAAAACAAATATATTATCGTGCAAAGTGTGCACATAGTATAATAGTTAAGTACAGAAACATACCACTAAATTAAACAGAAGTGACCAATATTAGTGTGACTTTATGTTAATAGTGTATAAAAGTCTTAGAAGCACCAAAATGGCCAAAATGTTATCGCCATATTTTGCACCTTATCTGAACCAGATCTAAAAAACCAACATGAGTTTAGTTCACTGTAGAAACTGGAACATATACACATTGGACATTTTCAAATAATTTAAATTATTTAGTTAAACATAATTGAATAAAAAGTTATTTATGTTGTTGTCGTCAGTTGATTTTTATGATAATCACATTGCACAGTATTAATGGTTCAACAATGGTTGGTAAGCTTCCAAAGTGGAGATATATATATATATATAAAAATCACTAAAATGACAATCAACTTAATTTTTATGAAATTCAAATACATAATTACAGATATCCACACTAATGGAGACTGTGAAATGACTTATCATAATGTAAAGGCCCTGATGCAGCCTGGCGGTTTACTCCTTAACAGGCAGCTGTAATAACTCTATAAGGGCCATTGCCCGATGTGGTGTAAACCAGCAGCCAGAAAAAGAAACAGAAATCCTCGGTCAGATGTTGCCGCTGCAATCTTGAGTCACATTTTCCGAGCACGCACACAGGAACAAGCGTATTGTGATTGTGTATGTCCACTTACAGTGGCACACATTGCATAATTCACAATGAAAACCTCGTACCAGTTTCCACACTTTCAGGTCAGCCAACACTCAGCCTTCTGCTCTATTCATTGCTCCTTTCAAACCCTTTCATCCGCATCTGGGTGGCTTTTTCTCTTGTTTAAAGATAAAATGTATTTAAAAATGGGGAGGTTTTGTTTGTTTGTTTTATACTATAAACTGTTTATGAAAGGCATTGAGAGTGTGTTTTAAGAGTATGAATATCTATTGTGAAGTGGTGATTTCAGTGTGCAGGAAACTGGACCTGAATGTTTTGCTGGCCCATGTCATATGACCAGATAGAGGCAGAGAAACAAAGACCCTCTTTACAAATCTGTTAGAGTGAATGAGTTTATAGTCAGCACTGCTCTGAGACTTAAGGAAGGGAAACGAAACAAACACACAACCACAAACACACACAGGTGTTATCAGTGATATTTACCACTGTCCAGTCCTGCCACGTGATGTTTTGTAGCAAAATGAGCGGCTTCACAGTCAGAGTTGAAACAAAGGTGACTTGCTAACAGTATTGCCAATGATAAATAGCTGCATGTCAAGTAGAGAGGACTTGGAAGCATGTGGGTCAACTTTGTTAAGAGGATGTTTCGCTGTTGTCTCAACTTAACACCTCCCCCTGTGCTCATTTGATTTTCCCATGTGTTTATTATGAAAAGTCAGCTCGCAACAGTGCTAAAATATTACACCTTTCCGCACACAGCTCCATTAGCTACTCTGATGAAGTGTAACTAGCTCACACACACACACACACACACACACACACACAAAATTATTTTCCTGTCCTCGTTTACTTTCATAAATGTCTTTGGGTTTGTGAGTTTCTAAATATTCTGAAAGTGAACAAGCTCATAAACGCATTCACATGCACACTGACGCACACACATACAGATGCACAGCAGCTTTTATCCAAACAACCACATCAAAACAAGGCCAGATCGGTGAAACACTTTAACAACTTCCTCTCACTGCATATTATACCAGAAGTTTTCTTTGAGCACACTGGGCACATTGACTGGTCTGTAATTGCACTAGTATGTGCTCTGTTCATTTGTTGTGATATACAGTGCTCACTTCTGGTTTACAACTGGCAAAAGCAGATTGCTCGTCAGATTCCCATGTCTTTGAAATCAATAAACAGATCTTCAGATATCTTCAGATAACTCTGCTATCAGGTTTCGCAGTAACAGTAACTTCACCTTCACAGGTTTCGTTTGTTTTTGTTTTTGTTTGTTTTTGACACTGCTACACTGTAACATCTTGCACTATGTTCCTTATGATACTGTCTGATTTGTGCCTGTACTGTATGAACTGCATCACTCTTAGACTTGTTTATGGACTTTTACTGATATGATGACTTTCTGGTGGCTTTCTTCCACTTGCTCTTCATAGTTTCCTTTGTAGTTTCTCTAATATTCCTCCGTAAGCTTGTGCCTCACTCCAGAGCACTCATTCAACATTTAAGAGCCTCAAAATGTATTTAACGAAATAAATGTTCTATTTGTTACATACAACCAAAACAATGATCGTGAGATCACCGGCAACAGTTATATTTTCTAAGTGTCATTATTATAAACGCCACAAGTGAAAGAAGATTTTTTTTTTTTTTTTTTTTTGGACTCACCTTTCCAAACTTCTGGTGTTGCACATACAGCTGTCCCTCCTTGATGTGGGCGTCCATGCCCTCCAACGCTCCCAGGTCCCCCTTCCTCAGCAGGGGCCAAATTTCACTCGAACTGGTGAGAAGAAAATCACTTTTTGGAGAGGTTTATTTCTCCTCTATCCCCAAACAGCTGCCCCTTCTCTCACTTCCGCTCTCCGGTGGTGAAGGAGCGTCTCTCGGAGCGGCGGCGGCCGGTAAACGGCTTCATTATGGAGGTGTGAGAGGTCCGCGGGAAACTTGGTGAAAGACTAAAAGTTGTCAACAGGTCGTCTGTCTCTCGCTCCTCACTCCTGCTGTCGAGTTGGACCGGTAGAAAGTCAATCCTTATACTTATCACCCAGTTTCCGGTTATGCTTACACAATAAAGGCGCGACGAAAATGACATCCGACGTCAAAGCACTTGCATGTGTAATTCTGCTTGGATCCAAAAAATATCAGAGTAAGAATCAGCTTTATTTGCCAAGTAAGAAAGTTAAAAAAGACATCGAAAAAAAGTAAGTTCAGTCAGTAAGTTTCAAGCTGAAGAAAAATGTGTCTGTAAATTTCAATACATTTTTGTTTGGGACGTAAAATACCGAACAATGTCATTTTGTATTTCAGCATTATTGGTGAGAAATGTTTATCCACACTTCCTGCGGACTTTAAAATGATCTAGGTAATGTTGCATCGTGCATCAAATAAAACTTGCATTGTCCACTTTTACTTTGAAAAGCGGATACCCGTCGCTGTAGTAACTACGCTGAGCCTGATGCAGCTGTGTCCCTGCAGGAGCGGAGCAGCGCGTGGTGAGCGCGCTCTGCCGCTCCCCCCACTTCTCGCTCTTGTGTAACGTCTCTGTTGGCCTCAGCTCTGACACTTTTTTTTTTTTTAATCTCAGATATCAACGTACGGATGTAAATGCATGGACGGAACGGCGGCTGGTGAGCTCTTTGAGCCTCACGGCAGTGTCACGAATCTTTAAGAAAAGTGCTATAATGCCAAAGAATGACGGTATTTTGTAAGCAGCCTGTGCTGGCGAAAGAAACTGGCCCCCAAATTAATGTGTTACAGATGCCTCCTGCTGGCAGTCCATTCAAAGGAGGGTGTTTTGTTGTTGTTTCGTTGAGTTTATTCCAACTTTGAATGGTGCTAAATCTCTTGTCCCGAACAGCGGATGAATCTTTAGATCATGAGTCAAGAAACGCAACGTGTTGTTAGTTGGCCCACGAATTCCTCCTGCTGTCCTGTCATTTAGGTATTTGTAACTTATGAGCATCATGAAAACACTGCAGAGAGTAATTTATTACATTTAATACTGTTCATGTGTGCAGTTTTGAGGTGCTTGAGATTGTTTGTGTGCTTCACTACATTTCAGAGGGAAATTGGATCTTTTTACTACACAAAATTTCACGAGCCCTTGGGGTAGTTGTTACTGCTGGGTTTAATGTACTGCATTTAAAACATGTGATACATTAATGAAATACATAGTTTAAAATGAAACCTATGGTTCCTAACTGTTCCAGCTTTCTGAGACCTTCTGTTGATGCACCGGATACAATGCATCAACAGACAACTGAACTGAACTGATGATGATGATTATTACTTTTATTTTTTTTTATATGCTGAAGAAAGACATCGTTTACTTCTAACTGTTTAGTCTGCTGCGTGAAAGCTGAAACATGTTTGTAGCTGTGGAGGCCTGATGAAAACAAACAAAAAACACTCCTGCCATCTATCGGTTATCAATCAGCACGCTGAACACACTGATCTCGCGATATTTGCGCACTTTCACCGGGTCGAAAGGACCAAAACAGGAACCGAGCCATGGCTGCAGTGTTCGGCGGGGTTGAAGGGTGAGATGATTCAAAATACCTCAGAAACTTCGTCACATTTGGGTGCTTGTATATGTATTTTCGCTGTTGGCACACAGAAGTGTGTGGTAGCTTGACTGTGATCACTGACAGCAGTCTGACTCGGACTCCAGGAAGCTGCTGTGGCTGTGTGCGCCTGTGTCTCGTGATCTGTCAGCTAAATTATAGCAACGATTTTTATAAAACAATGTGTGTTGCTGTCTATTTGAAGCCCAGGAAGAATATCTGTGTCCTCACCCTCCTCACCTATGAGTTAATATATTAATAAACAAATGAATCTGTTTTTATTTGAATGCCTGTCCTCTTCCTCTGGTCTGCCTCTGTCTCCAGTGGAGGGAGCCACTCCATAGCCATACTGGTGTCTGAAGATGGGAAGATCCTGGCACAGACTGAGGGACCATCTACCAACCACTGGGTGAGAAGACATAGTAGTTTGGGTTGCAGTTAAACACAACATGAAAGGCCGGGAAAAGGTTCAATAAAGGGAGCTGTGGGGTTCTTATTTGCTTGACACAGTGTTTTACCTGACTGAATTTAGTAGAAATGTCTTGTACTACAAAGACAGATTCCACAGAGGTTTTTTCTGTATCCGTGTTTATACAGTTGGTGGGGGTGGACAAATGCATTGAAACCATCAATGATATGCTCCAGAGAATCAAGCTGGAGGCAGGACTGGATCCTAACACACCTCTACGTTCAGTGGTTGGTCACACTGATGCCACAGTTTTGTTTTGTTTTTTTTTTTATCTCTATTGCTAGTATTTTATAAAGAAATAAACACTGTGTGTGTGTGCGCAGGGCATGTCTCTGAGTGGAGGGGAGCAAAAGGACGCCATTGACAACCTGATTGCTAACATGAAGGAACGCTTCCCCAGTCTGAGTCAGCACCACTTCATCACTACTGATGCTATCGGTGCTATGGCAACTGCCAGCGATCGAGGTAACTAGCCATTCAGTTTTTGTGTATTAGTGGTAACAGTTCTCAGGGCAAACATTTAACCAATGACATGCAGGAGTTGGCTACAAAACTTTGAATTCAATATCAGTATCTTATGAATGTTATAATATTCCATATTTCTATCTTTTATGTATATAATAATGCATATGTCCATTTAATATTTGAAAATTCTTACACCATTAAAATCATGTTGCAAACATGTATAAAGGAATGAGTTTATACTTCTCAAGGTATGTTGAGAAAGTATGCTGGATCTCTGCAAACTTTATGGTTTACTGGGACCTAGGCAGCCATCTTTGTTTTCCTTCAATACAAGTCCAACCTGTGCAGACTGTCTGCTGTTTTTTTCTGTAGGTGGTGTAGTAGTCATAACAGGGACCGGCTCCAACTGCAAGTTAGTCAATCCTGATGGCTCACAAGTTGGCTGTGGAGGCTGGGGTCACATGATGGGTGATGAAGGATCAGGTAATCATGACAACATGCGCATATAAACACAGAGAGATGTAAAATTCCCAAATGTAACTTTTTACTTGTGTTACTGTCTCTCAGGTTTTTGGATCGCCCACTTAGCGGTGAAGACTGTGTTTGATGCCAAAGACAACCTGGTCACTCCACCTCATGACACTAGCCATGTCAGAAAAGCCATGGAGGAGTACTTCCAGGTCAGATTGTAGCAAAAGTCACTGAATCAATCACTTAAACATCTTTCCATTCATTAGACATTCAAAGGAGGTTTGAGCAGAGAGGTGAGACAGGAACATTCACAAAATCTTATAATGACAGAGTATTCACTCCAGGTTTCAAATCTGATGGGCATGCTTCCACACCTCTACAGAAACTTCCAGAAGTCACACTTTGCTGGTTTCTGTAAGAAACTAGCTGAAGGTAGGTGGTACCGTCACTTTAACCGCTAAGATTGGAACTTAAAAGATTGGTTAGTAAAGTAGAATGAAAACTGTGCCAATGTGTTTAAGGTGCAGAGGCAGGGGACGCTCTCTGTCAATATGTGTTCGCTCAGGCTGGGAGAGCTCTGGCAAAACACATCGCAGCCGTGTTACCTGCAGCACAAGAGGTAACATCCTGACACTCGCATTGTATGACAATAGATAGCTGTGTTTAAACAACGCTTTTCCTTTTTACAGCCTCTACTGAGTGGAGACCTCGGGCTGCCCATCCTGTGTGAGGGCGCAGTGTGGAAGAGCTGGGAGCTTCTGAAGCCAGGTCAGTGGCTCTGGGGCCCTTCACCCTGACACCTAGGCCCCACAATTCCTTTCTTCCTTCCATCTCAAACTGAAGGAGTAGCAGTTGAGGCAGTAAAATGTCCTGGATCAATTTGTTTTTCTGTCTGACTTTCACCAGGGTTCACAGAGGTCCTCGACAAACTGGCATCAACTGATAAGTTTAAGGGTCGTTTCCATGGCTACAGCCTCCTGACTTTGAAGCATTCTTCAGCACTTGGTGGCGCCAGTCTTGGGGCTCAGGTTATAGGTGCCAAAATAAAAATGGATTACGCATCCAATGCCAATGTCTTCTACCAGCACTCATTCAAAATGAAATGAATGAAAATACAGATACTGAACAGTTTACAATTATTGGGATCATTGTTTACAATGATGATAATAATGATTTATTTAGTGGTTTAAATCATTCCAAATCATGTTGGTTTTAAAGAGCTGCTCTTCTTACAACATAGCTGAGATTAGTTTATATTTTTTAAATTGCATTTCAAATGTTTGTATCATGTAAAACAATAAAGATTTGACACAAAAAAATAATTGACAGTTGCAGATGATCTCTGATCCCTAAAATCATTAAAGGTCCCTCATTTACTGAGTAATGTGAACGTTTCTGTCAGTAGAAACAGTTTAGGTCTTAAAATTATTCATTGTCTATAAAGTTATTTTCTGTTGGCTGAGAAATTATTTCCAATTTGTTCATTTAGTGCAGCTTTCGTGGTTTAGTCGATGGTGCTCTTTATCAGCTCTGTGTCAGTGTCTGCACTTCTTCAGTCGTGCTGAATAAACTTAATCAAGAATGGCTCAGTTTCTTGGGCCACATTATTCACAACAGTCATTGGCTGTTTATCAATATAATGTATGTCATTAAGAAAATATTTTTATATCAGCCAGTCAGATTTACTGAAAAACATGAATAAAATCAATGCACTTTGGGTCTAAAAAAAGATAAAAAGCACATACATATTAAATGGTCACTTCACTTCACAGGTCTTGCTGTAACTTGCTGAAGTAATGAATGTGTGCACTGGTACAGTGAATAGAATAGATAAATAGAATAAACAAGGTTTGATTGAAAACAACAGCATGAAGATTCCACTGAGTCTGGCGTCTCAGTTCAGCTCAGCTTCAAAGCTGTGATACAGAGAGGAGAGGGGAGAAGTCAAGACCATCAGATGATTCCCCCATTACACCTGAAGGTAACGGCATTTGAGTCTCTCCTCATTTCACACGTCATTGTGTTGAATCATGCAACAGTCTTTTAGATTTCCTCCTAGTGTGTTTTGAATTGAACTGAGGAGGTTTCGATAATGTTTTGAAAGAACAGAACATAGCTCCTGCTGCTGCCGCCGCTCTCAGCACTGCGCACTAAAGCTGACAGTTTGCTTCAACGTAGTTTTGTGGCCTCCAGGCAAATTTGTCATCAACCACAAACTGCGCTAACATGTCAATCAGCATAACGGCTACTTTCCCAAACTCCTTTTGTATATGTAGCTCTCATAGCTTCATCCAGAAGTTCTTTGTCATAATGTGTTGTAGAATGTGCTACATAGAGTATAGAAATTACTATCAAAAACGAGGGTAATCATTATTTTCATATTTTTTTAAGCAGTGATGACTTTTGGTTGTGAATCTTTCCAAGGAAATCTTCCTTTATAGCTGAAGCTTCTAGCATGGACTAAAGATAAGCCATCTTTTGGTCTGGTGACGAATCCTCTGCCTCATCTCCATCTATCACCATTGTTAGGCCTCAGCCAAGTTCACAAATGCAGCAAACACAATCTGACTGACAGTGACAGAGATGGCTGTGATTGGTTTTTCTACTGTGTAAAAAACCGCATGTGACCAATAATGTTTTCAAAGTAAAATTTATTCCGCAGACTATACTAATATTCAAAATAAAATTTTCTTCATGTACATGTGGTTGAGTCAAACGCACAATATTTACAATAATCTCAGATAACTATCGATTTTTTTTAAATTTGCTTAAGTAATATATTGAAGTACGTATACCTCATTATTGTCCCTTGTTCACAACAGCTCAGAGCAGAATCTACATTTTACTACACCATATGTTTGTTATATTTACAAATAGCAAACCTAAACAATCCTTTTTGTACACATAGTGGAATATGAAAATGAGCCATTTTTGTGACTAGATCTTACTATAAGTACTTCTTTTTTGTAGTTCTTTCACTAAAGCAATAAATTCAACTGAGAATCTGAATACTTCCTCCACTTGTTGGCAAAGAGCTGTGTCTGGTTGGATAGTTCCTGATGGTGTTTCTGGGTTAAGCTGTACTTTGTCTCATACACAGTACTTTGTATGCTGACTTCAACAAAAATGTTTTCCTTTGTCAGGCCACAGGGCAGAGCACCCAGGAAAGGTTCATCACAACATACAGCAGTGACTACAGACCTTTCAGTGGGCGCCATCTACAGGTCAACCAGCTGAAACCCCGAGCTGGATATGAAGCTGCCCTAGCATTTAGCAGCCCACCACAGGTTAAACAGTCTAGTACATGAATTGAACAAAACAGAATGAAAGCCTTCTTTGAATGACATTATTTTCTTTGCTTGTGTGTTGTCTTGTTTTTTACAGACTAAACGTGAAACCTGGCCTGTATTTTATCAATATCTCTACAAGACAACCAACAGCACCTACGGCTCATTTGCCTGTGCACAGGTGAACCACAACAGCATGCACTGACACCTGCAGCAAGTTCACAAAAAAACTCTTTTTAGACCAGTTTTTATTTACTTGAGCTATTGCCATCCTCACCCTCCCTGTGCTCTCTTGCCCAGCCTCCCTCATGTTACCTCTTCCCTGCTTCCCTGTGTCACTTCGGTGTCCTTGCTCCATCTGTTTCCACGGCGGCCCGAGTTGTTGGCTCCACCCTTACAGAAGGCGGGACACAAGATACAAGAGTTGCCTGGGAGATGGGGCATCCAGTCGGTGTGGAGGAGAAAGGTCAGCTGCACTGTGTTTGCGGTGAAAAGGGTAAGGAAGCTACACACACACACACACACACACACACACTATTACCTGGCAGGTTGAGAGAAACTCACTCTGTCCTTCTTTTGACAGCTAATGTGTTGCGTGATGCTGAAGATGACCCGATGCGGTGGATTGATATTCTGTATAAAGATGGTTAGACAGCTGCTTTTACTTCATTTGTAATAATGAAAAAATTGTTAACGTTGCCCTTTTTTGGCCTACTTTTGGATATAAACTGTATGTTACCTTTCAAAGAGACTGCAAGTAACTAACATTGTGGCATCTTGTTTCATATGTGTACACTCTTAGATGCGATTGTGGTGTCATTTCATGTCGTTCCGGCCTGCTGTGAAGATTTTCTTGGATGTGTGTGCAGAGAGGCTGGACTGCAGCACCTGCTCCACCTTCCTCCTGTGGCCTCTACTCCCGTTATCACAAAAAAAGGTGGAAAATTGCTTCTCCCTCTCTCAAACACACACATAGAAAAGGGTTTTTCCTTACATGAAACGCACTTGCTCCATGACACAAAAGCTAAAACAACCAGCAGATCTGGGTGTGAGAGGCTGGCGCGGTCGCACTGAGTGGACTGATGTCACTCTGTGTGCAGGCAAGTTACACTGAAGCTGAGTATTTGATATCCAATTAGATGCTGAACATTGGGAGAACAGCAGCTTCTTGAGGGGACTGAGAAACAGCACTGTCCTTCAGCTCGCGTCCAGGCAGTGCAATAGGTAAACCACAGACACAAACCTCACCTCAAACAACTATAATGTCTCTCAGTCTCTTGCCACATATCTCACTCAGTGTTCTTCTATTTTTTATATTTTATATTATATATAAATATTATATTTTATTTATATTTCTTCATTGCTCCTGCCGTCAGCTGTATAGAGGAAATTGAGCAGCCTAAAAGTCACCACTTTAAGACAAGGACCCTCCCACATCACGCCCCTCAGTTCAGCAACCTGCCCACTATCTGCTGTACAGAGCCCAGCAAGAAGCCACTGCTGTCTGAGTACCAAGCCAGCTACTCTGCTGAGGCAAGGAGAGCATAGGGAAAGGCCCGTGTGCTGCTCAGTACACCTTAGCTGGCTCTTACGTTTTTGGAAATATCACACAGTATCCCACACAGTAGACAATAATTCCTGAAGTTAACAATGAACTTTTGACTTTGCGCCACCTTGCTGATTGTTAAACAATATATGCAACTTCCAATTCAAGTAGATTAATTGTACCCAAAGTTCATGAAGGCAGTTAAGTCTTAGTCTATACTGCTAATAGAATTGTGAGGATATCTACATTCAACAGTTTTAATGTTTTCATATTGTGTGTATTTTGACAGATGAGGACCTTCAGGCATATTTTAGTGAAGCACCACAGATGACGACAACTCTGGGTTGCTTGTCCTTGACTGAAATATCGTGTCATGCAAGGCTGTGTTTGGTGACTTTCTCTCTAGCAGTAAAATCAAATTAAATCAGATTATACTAAACATTAGCATCAACGTTCTAAGGAAAAATTGTCATGCAAGCATTAGCATTTAGCTAAAAATACAGCCAGTGGTCTTGTCTCGCTGTCAGCTTTTCCATGTGTCCTCTGTGCATGCTGGGTAATGGTTTCTGCACAGTTCTAAATTCTTGTAAGAGCCCGACTATCTTAAATTGTTACTCTGGTCTCACCTACTGGCTTAAATCCTAAATATTTAAACAGACAGTAATGTGGTTGAGTCTAACATCTGGTGTCTCTCTGCTGCCCTACATTGAGTGTATGGCGGTAGGGGCTGGTCATTTTAAGGCCATGTGGGCGTATCTGTATTGAATTACATAAGAACATATTGTATCTTGTTTGATCTGTACTGAACGTGGTTTGGGGAGGGGTAATGGGCCACAGAGAAAACCATTTCTTCTCAGGGCAAATCACTAACTAGGAATTTTTCCCACTGATGTCAGGGACACATTGTTGACCTGGATTTAAGAGGCCTGTGCTCTGCAAGTGTCCTAGTTAAGATTGAATTTACAAATAAAATTAGAACGTATGGGTTTGTGACAATGTGACAAAAGACCGGCACAAGGTTTTTGTCTTTAACATCTTTATTCATCTTTTTTCATTATTTTTATGTATTGAAATTCATACTCTGTGTCTTCTGGACCTTTTTTCTTAAACGGCTTCTGTCATCTAACTCAAACAAAAATCACCAAAAATGATTTCATGTTGTACAATCCACCTGGCGGACATTCCTATTGGTTTCACCAGGGTGCCATTTGACAGGTGTGGTCCAACACTGTGAGGAAGTTCCCTTTTAACATTTGTTTGTGGTCTCTACTGCAGTTAAAGAACACACTTGAGTACTTGGTAGGTTGAAATTTTTCAAAATCTGCTTGGATGGACAAAGTGCTTTCACCTGTCAGATACTAAATGCAAGTACAAATGCACAAGTGTCTACTTAATCCTAAGAGTAAAATACACAAGACTTAACTGTCACCGTTGAGGAGGATACTTTTTACGCTCCTACGTGTCAATACTGCCTCCGTATTTTCAAGTCAAGCTCTCAGAGCATAAAAAGAATGTATTCAGCTGTTCCTAAGAATATGGATTTCCTGAAAATCATCTTCATATATTCATCTTTTTCCATTTGGTTCACAACCTAGAAATTCAGGTGACACTTGGAATAAGGGGTGATAGTTCAGGGAAAGCCAGTCCACAACAGAAACCAATGGTTAAAGGGAAGAACTTCCTCAAAAGGTCAACCTACAAAGAGAAGAACAGCAAGGAGGCCATACTGTTGGCCGCATACTGCTTAATTCTGACTGGCTGTGACAATACTGTCTCCTCAGGTTTCCTCCAACAAACAGGACTGAATGGACACCACAGGCTACTGTACCCAGTAGACACACAAAACGCCTCATCCTCAAAAACACGAAGAGAAAAGAAAAAAAGAGGAGGAGAGGCTTTTTGAAAACCTGATTTGGATATGGACACTTGATCTGATGCTGGGCAAACCAAGTTGTTCCAGCAGAAAGAGGCAGTGGCTGAGTTCCAGACCAAACACTCCCCTTTTAACAAGGTTGTTCAATAGAAGTCATGAATCCAAAACGAAACAAAGACTGAAACCGTGAACACAAAATTTAAAATAACTGAGTGTTTACAGTTCAAAAATCTCCCACCTTCCCTCTGCAATTATATTTTGCTGCTGAACTCAATTCAAGGTTTGATTAAGCAACTCACACCTCTGATCTTCTGAGCTGGAGTAAACATAAACGTGGGCTTCCACATCAATTTGGAAAAATAAGAATTCATCTGCGATCACACCCGTCAATGTCCTGATCACACATGTGTACAGGGAGAGTAGTGTCTGTATTTGGTTTGGAACAAAGCCGCTGAGGATACAAATAACCCGCATCTCTAGATGCACTTATGAGCTGTGACGCCACAGGGAGATTATGACATCATAGGAGCAAACATTACCAGGTCCAATTGAGCGCGATGACTCTACAGAGCAGTGGCAGACGCCCATCGAGTCCCCTTAAATGTTAGTCACTCTCTGACCTCACTGTCCAGAAACCTTCAACGTCATGTAAGGCGATGTCTTTTTTTTTTTTTCTCTCTTCTTCAAATTTGACAGCAAACACACTAACAAGTATGTGAAGTTATTTTTCAGTTTATTCGATGTTTTGGATTTTAGGTTTGGCCTGGCATCACTCCTTGGTAGCTGCCTCAATTCAAAGGGGGGCTTCAATGAGATCTGCGTACTCTGCGAACATCAACAGCATCATCTGAAATGCAATGATGAGCTTGCGCCCGAAGTAGGGCTGTGCTGGTATTACACCCCTCCCCCACCCCTGTTCCCAATGTCCCTCAGTTTACAAGAAACAGACAGGAAATAAAAAGATTAAAGAAAGAAAAGAGAAAGAAAGCAAAAGAAATCCCCCCACCCCCCAACTGGGCCTGCCAGCACGCCACTGACTTCAAGTGTGTGTATAGGTCTGTGTGTGTGTGTGTGTGTGTGTGTGCGCATGTATGTGTAACAATCAGTGTGTGCGCGGTCATGGCCGCCAGAGTCTCTGAGAACATGTGAGGACTTGGGTGTTTGGGTGCAGGTGGAGGCTCCATGGGGGTGAGGGGGACTCCTAGTATTTCTTCCCCGGGACAAACTCCTTTGCTTCGGGATTCAAGATGCTCTTCCTCTGCAGAAAGAGAAATGATGATTGATTACACACTTCCCCTAGCATGAATTCTTCACCATTCATAAGAATGCTTTGGAAACAATCTGTTGAGATGCATCTGGCACTAACCGCCACTTCCTCCAGGTTGCTGTGGTGATCGCTGACGGACAGGCTGTTGAGCTGCTGCTGCAGCTGCCCCACCCCCTGGTTGTTGAGGTCACGTGAAGGGATGAACCAGTCCTGGTCCTCCTCCTCCAGCATCTCCTGGAAGCAACGCTCTAGGAATTCCTGCTCCAGCAGCTCTTCTTCCACCTGGGACATAATGTGCAGGAAAAAAGACGGGTGCACATGAAACCAAGGAGCAGCGTAAACTTCACTCAGGGCTGAGCAAGAAACAAGGTTGACATACAGAGATCCAAGAAGGGGAGGACACTGATAACCCACTAAGCATGTAACACAAGTGGTCAAGATCTGAGTCAAAATAACCAGGATGCTTTCTTACTTCGTGTGACAGGAAGAAGAAATAGAGTGGTAAGGTAAGAAGCCCCAGAACAGGTGTCAGGGCAACAATGTAAAGTGGAAGGTGGAGTGAAGGATCTTAAGGTTCAAAAGGCATCGTGGTTGAGTTTTAAAACTCTGATGTAACCAGAACACAATCTGATATCACGTTAGACGTGATATCAGATTGTGTTCTGGTCCTGCTCCACCTGGAGCAGGACATCAGCAGCAGATGCATTAGAAGCACACAGCAAGCCCTTGGGGAAATGATGGACTACAACTAAGTAGTCCAGTTAGTTAGCATGAGTACAGACCTGTCTGTTATACTCTTCCTCATTCTCCATCCACATGTACTCAGCAAATGGGTTGGCATCACTGCCCTCTCCTGCATGCCCATTGGCCACTGGCTCCTTTCCCTCTTTGCCCGGAGCACCACCACCTGGTGTCTTGGCCACCTCTGGACCACTCATTTCAGCCGGCTCTGCAAAACAAGACAATTGCATGTGTTGTTGTTTCATGGGTCATGACAACTGAAACATGATGGTAAAAATCCCAAGACGTCATTATGCAAGACCATGCTGAAACAAAATTTAGTAGAGCACAATTTTTTCTGGTCTTGAAGCCAGAAATTCCTGCCAAGACTCCTACGTGACATTATCTTGGATGAATCAGGACTATTAATGCTCAGGATCCAAACCAAACAGCATCTCAATCAGATTTTAACTCCATCTGGAAAACTGCCCCCATTGGTAGAAGAGTCTCAGTCCTCATGAGCGACAAAACAACCAACCAACATGCTTCCATGTCTCATGATGGGGAAAAAAAAATAGGCTGAAAACTGCAACACATAATGGGACTGGATAATACTATGTGGACAAATTTGTGGCTAAAACTGTACAGATGTTCTTACTGCAAGCCTAAATGAGTCCAGAAGCCTAATAGGGTCATTTTACTGCAGTAAATAGGATGAGGCTGGTGAATTGCAGTGCTGTGGGACAAAGACCAGTGTTTTATTATTAGCCACATACAGGCATCATGAAGATATGTGGCTTTTGCAGGCAGGCGAACATCCAAGGGTGCTGAATATGATAACAAAATATTGTCACAACTTCCTAGGGGTACCAAACCTTTGAGTCAAATATTATTTAAATCCAAACAAAGGCAGGAGTCGTAACAGAGAAATAAACAATTGAAATGTTGGAAGATGAGAGTAAAAACAGTTAATCGTGCTACAGAAGGAGATACATATTTATTTAACTCAGGGAATCTACAACACACATTTGTGTGTGTCCACAGTGGGACACACTTTGCAATCACTTGCTGATTTATTGTGTTGGATGACAAGCCACCTAATTGTAATTTTGCAACAATCTACAAGCAAGCCACTACAGGTCAAAAAAAATGAATTGTTATCAGAGAGGTTGGGGGTGAATGTATGAATGTGAACTGATACAGCTCTTTATCCAACAGACAGATGTGCTTTCTAAAGTTGAAGACATTTCTTAAGCAACAATCCCAAATAATGTTAATTTTTCTTTTATCTCTACAGTGTGAATTCAGCCTTTTTAGACTAAAACATTGGCACAAAACAAACCAAACCCCCACTGTGGTCTTAAAGAAAATGTAGAGGATTTTTGACATTTGCATTGAAAGGATTTAATTGATTATGCAGAAAATAAATAGCTGAATCCAACTATTAGTCAGTAATTATTAGTTTTAGCCCTAAAGTGCCAAAAAAATGTAAAATTGATTAATTGCTGTAATTACTGCTGACTGAAATCAATGAGAAGACAATGAGAACAGGAACTTTCCTGTTTTTGCCCCGAGCATCTTTTAACAGACACATAAAAACTATCTGTTGTGAGCACTAGCACAGTATTCTGTATGGTTGTTTGGCTAAATATGATGTAAGCAAGGCAAGACAGAATTAGACTTCGTAAATTGCTGGCGTTGCAACCAAAAACACCCGTGCTTTGTAGCTTTCAGGTGGCTGTAAGACTTTAGAAATGCAAGAGAAGATATCCATAGATAGAGATATGCTGTTTCACACTGGCCACCAGATTCGTGTCAACTATTCAAACATTATGCAATGTGAAATTCGGTCAAACACCCCTGGTCTGTCATAGCTATGGTGTTCATTTGGGGCCTGAAACTTTTATTGATTGGTGTCACTGTGAAGGTGACCACTGACCTTTTGAATGTAATAAGGGCATTGCCTCATTAAATAACTAGAGTATAAACCTAAGTAAGGCAAGAAATGCATTTTGTGAAGTTACAGGAACCTTGAACTTTACCAACCAAAATTTAAATCAGGTCATCTTAAAGTCAGCTACAGAGGCACCAAGTAATCTTTTTAAATCTGTTGTTCTTTTTATACTATGTACAATGCACACAGCACATACATGGACGAAGCAACACAATTACATGGAAGTTACTTCCATGCAAATGAACACACTAATTGTTTCATTAAAGAATCCCAGACAAAATGTACAGCAAGTACATCCGCAATCACCCTGAAACAAAAGGACTTCTTAAATTACTCTGATTCAAATTACATTTTGTCCAACAAGTCCACCTCACAATTTGAAACAAATATGCAGCGTAAATCTTTTAATGGCCTGGAGATCTGACGGAAGAGGGAGGGGGGAAAAAAAAGTCCACATCCTTACTAAGTGTTTCCAAAGTCCAGACACTTTCTTAATTCCATCAGTGAGACGATCCCCATCTGTACAAAACCTTTCTGCTGCAAAAGACTGAACAGGATCACATCACACACGCCTGGCTGAAAATATTATGCAGCCCCGCTGCCTGTGCACAGATTGTGGACGTTCCCCACACCACAACAAATTCCAATCACAATTCAACACATTCCAAACAGGATGTCTGATGTTGAAGAGCAAGTACAGATCCAGAACAGCAATGATTTTGTCCAGCCACACCTGCAGTCTCACTGTTCACATGTCGAGCAGGTGAAGATACAACAGTCCAAACAGTCCAAACTGCCACAGCTGAAGGAAGGTCACACACTATCCTGCTGATACAGAAAGATAGCTCTCTAAAAGAAAGTCTTATTCTGGGAAGTCATTGTGGGGAAATTATAATAGATCACGGAGCTAAATATTTAAGTGATAAGGATTTTAATGGAATTTGTTTCACAGAAATATGTTGAAAGGGTTTAGATGTAGTGAAGTGAGATGTATAAATTCCATATGGAGGTGTTTCACATTTATTCATGAGATAAATGCGAATTAGACAAAATAAGTCTTTCCCAGTTTTTGCAGCACAGAGTACTACTGCTATGGTGAGACATTGCCACAACAATGACATAATCCTCAGTCTGCCAGCCAGCTCCAACAGACTTGTCATGACTCAACTGCAGCCTCCCGGTGGATACGAGGGGGGATGGGGGCAAACGATGATCTCAACCGAGCCAGAAAACAGCTCTAGGGTCAGCCTGAAGCAGACACACATCGCCGAAATATTTCACTTGCAAGGATTGATTTACATCTCAAGAACTGACAGAAAAATTACCCATGTGATCACCTGATTTCCATATTCAGGGCAAAAATATTACTTTAATGTCTACTCCTGCTTTTTCGAATTTGGTCAGTGTGATAAAAATCAACACACGTCGGCAGAGTTTGACCTTAAGCAGATCGCTGTTCATTGTACAAAGACAGAACGGACATGCTGTCCTTCAGGAGCTCAAACAAACAGTGACAATCTAAGTAGGTTAGTGGACTAACAAGATGTGTGTCAGTATCTGTGACAGTGATAAAACAGTTAATAAAAATTTATTTACTTCACTGATCTACACAAGAAGTCAGATAAAAAAAACAAACAAAAAACATAATGTAGGGTGAGGGTACAGAGAGAGCATTTCGGCAGAGAATACATCTGAATTTAATTTACCTCTGCCCTGCCTGAGCAAAGCCAGTGGTCAAGGCATCAGAAGCCTGAAATGGAAAGTTTTCACTTTTACCACAGCCTATGAAGAGTTGCGAAACATTTCAGACTCCAAACATCCACCGCCAAAGTTTATTGGACACTTATCTGACACATCCTCAGTAATCAAGATTGTTTAACACACTACTTCAAGCAGATAGTAGTAAACATTACCCAATAAATCCTTCAGCACAACATCCATGCAATGGTGTTATACTTCATGAAAGGAGGGAATGTCATTTATCAGATTAGAAAGGAAAAATACCTTGTTTCAGGTCTTCAGATGTGAGGATTTGCCATTTTAAGTAGTTTTTGTGTGCTTAACTTAATATACAACTAAAACTGTCACCTTCTGCTTTCAGAGGTGGTGGCAGATTTTGTTATTTTCTGGCATTTTATAGAGTAAACTATACATTACCAATCTACAAGTACACATAACAGTGACATTAATTTCACCTGTACTCAGACAACAGTGTACAGCATAAACCTGTGTAAAGAGAGAGAGGGAAAACAAAAAAAACAACAACAAGAGGCTTGGCAATTATGCACTGCATGAAGCGCTTAACATGTTCATGTTGCATAACCATGTGTTGGCTACCAAGTACTATTTAGTTAGCGGAGCCTAGTTTGGCCAATCCTTCTAGTCTGCAAGCAGCATGTAACTTGATCTGATCCAATCAGAATTAAGTCTTAACACTTATCTGTTTAACCCATTACAATTATCTAATGATGCAATTCAAAATTTAGTTCTTGTATAATTTCCTTTTCAGAAACTGTGGCGGATATTTCTTTTACTGTTTTCTGAATCTATGAACTGTATCTTAAACTCATCAGAAACATTTTAGACAAGTGAATGATATCTTTTTTCCCCCATTTATAGTATAAGAGTCAGTTAAATGTTTTAAAAGTTCAGAACTGTTAAATCAATTTTCCACTTGTCTCACACAACATATTTTTTGATTTTAGTTCTTCAAACATAAAATGATACACAAAAGATTCGTGGCAATCTCTTTAAAATTGAATGACATTTCTCAAGTTGTTATTTTCGCCAAAACCAGAGGGTATATTTGCTCTAAAACGATTACCTCAATCGTCTTTGTGGTAAACTACTTTATAAAGTAATAAAATTAGTGGGGAAAGATTAAATAAGCTTAGGTACTAATAGAATTAATAGGAGTTAAAAGCTCCAAATATTAAATTCTACATACAAAATTATTGGGCCAATCTGATGTCTATCTCTAAGTACATAAATATATATATACACACACACATTTTGAGAGAAACTCAAGATAGCTTACGTCCCTCTGTGGAAGGAAAAACTTCAAATTCAGCGAACTAAAGGTCTGTGCAAGTGTGTATAAGAGCTTGTTTTGAATGCACAGAATAAATGGCCACACAGCAGATTATGTAATGCAACAGTTAGTGGGGTGTCTGTAATGGGAGCGTCGTCGTGGCTTCACCGCCTGCTAACGTCTCGGCTAACAGACTAACCCAGGTGTCCGGGCCTACCTGGAAACTTGGGGGAAGAATTGGATGTGCTTAGCCGAGGTAATGCTAAGTGGCTAGTTCAGAGCGGCTGCAAATAGACAGACCCTCGTAGCTGTCAGTGAGTGGGCCTAAGGTGAAAGCTATCCCAGCAACAACAAAGGGTAGCGGATTGGTTGCTTGAAAACTGTTATTTTCACCAAACAGAAGAGTACATTTGCATCAAAACGGCTCAAACACAAACACCGCACCGAAAAAGAAGATGCAAGGGGCTAATGCAACGTGTAAAACCCGCAGCGAGGTCAAATTCCGCTCCCCTTTGGATGCTTTAGGCCAAACAAAGTCGCTACTCTGCTAAGAGCTAGCACGCTGCTACAGCATGGCTGCATCCCTGAAGCAGGTCAACAAAACAAGCCTCCGTCCGGGGATTACAACACCTTCACACACACACAAAGACACAACCCGTTTGAAATCAGCCTCCCGCGCTTTAACTCACCTGGCATTGTGATCTCGGTGTTCAGTTCAAAGTGTAATGTTACACAAAGTTATTGCAACTACACCGCGAAGAGTGCGTGTTCGTCGTTTCTCCAGCGGGGATTTCTCTGTGCTGTGATGCAACGTAGCTCTGCTTAGCTAAATCCCGTTAGCCACCTTGCTAACGTTAGAAGATGGTCACGTGGTGTGTTGCTACATTCGCAGGCTCTCCAGAATGTGGGAATTACACCTATCTTTAACACAACTCAACTCAACTCAGACCAGGCTTTATATATAAAGCACCTTTAAGACGACAGCAGCCGATCGAGATGTTGTACAGAATAGGAAACAGGGTACATACAAGGAGAAGTAAATGTATAAATAGATAACAATAAAGAAAAAGAAGGAAAACACCAATAAAACCACACATTCGATCGTAGTTAACGTTTCAAATGCCACCAAATAATTTTTAACACTGAGAAGTGACTCCATTCTACAAATATTAAAATCATGATGTATTGTGATACTGGGGAACTGGCTGCAAGCAGCTACACCACAACATGGAGCTGAACATGGACCACCACGGTCCAGCCATTCAGATGAAAAATAAAAATATTCAGCTTTTTATGTTTTTTTTGTTTGTTTGTTTGTTTTTTACACACACACACCACACACACACACATACATATATATATAAAATGCAATCCCTCCATACACACACACACAATCAACAGCAAACATCACAAAAGAAGTGATTACAATCAAACTTTAAGCATCACAGACATGGGTACCGTTTTTTGTTTTGTTTTATCTGGTTATAAGTTGTAGTAGCTAATGTTGTTAATTAAGCTAATTGGGTGATTTGAAAGTGGAATCTTGGTTGCCAGACAGCAAACAAGACATGAGCCTGAGGTTTGCCTGTATCAATTTGTTGTAATTGGCTTCTATCCAACAAAACGTATTACGCGTGTGCTCCACACTTACAATGTTTAGCTTCACATTAAACAAAAGAAAGCTCAGCCGGGTAATTTCATAATGTAACAGAAACCAAGCAAAGAGCTTAATTGTTTTCATTAAGAGTCTGACTTCATTTTAACTAAATAAAAAAGTTCAATCTAATTTTACCCGATAGCATGAAAAACATTAACATGCTAAGATCCGGGAAAGAAGCATCACAGTGTGTTCCACGTCAGGATAGCGATTAAAACCCCAGCTTGAAATGGGCAAGTGAATGCAGCCTGAGAACAAACATCCTCCTGCTCCGCCAACACCACACAGCTTACTCTGTTACAAAACACAAATGCCTGCGTGGCTTCAAGAACAAAAGCATTTCTGTCGAATTACTACAAACAATCACACAAGTCACACTATAATCGACTTAAGATTAGAAGTAAATGACTGCAAACGTCTTTTAAGTGATAAAGTCTGCTGTTCAAATCTGAGCATATACAAACCTCAAATCAACATTAGGCATGTAAGCAAATACATAAATCCAGCCTCGAAGCCCGCATGTTTAAAGAGGTTTGGCCACTGTGAGTCACAATACTACCACTAGTAACTAAGATAGTGAGAAGACTCAAGTTGTTTCACAATCGTATCGTGATTTTCGTGACACTTTGTCGTTTGTCTATTTACATTCATAGCTAGGTGTTTTAGTGATAAACTCGGTAACAAACGTCAGGCGACGATGGATGTGTACACGCTGTTAAAATAGTCAGTTAAACGGCAAATAACACAAGTTGTCAGATTTCTGGAGGGTTTGACCACTCACTTCAAGCACAAATAGTCATTCCCCTATTTACTTCACCAACAACAGACTCACCGCTCAACTTCAAGCGCAAATAGCGGGGGATCTGCAAACCAGCTGTCGGGGGGGAAGCGGGGCTTTTCCGGTCTTGGCTGTCAACAGAAAGCCGCAAAATAAAGAAAAAGGTTCTAATAATATTCAGGGCGATTAGTAAACACTTGTTTCATTTGTTGGTTTTCTTACATTATTGGCTAAAAACGGAATACTCCACTAATTAGCTGTACGTACGCTGAGACTAAAAAAAAACCTTGAGTCTCGGTCGCGTTGTCCAGCTGGACTCTTCAGTGATTGGTTAAAGAGTGCGTCAGTCAACACTTCCGAGCGATGCTATTGGTTTAGAGGATCATAGACCCCGCCCCATCTCTCCATTCACGTAAGTAAACAAAATATAAGCTGTTTTCTCGCTGCCCCTTTTTTGCCAACAGTGTGGGCAGTTAATATCCGACAGTATGTCCGTATTTACTCTGTCTAAGCTTCACACACACAAGAAGCTCAGGTTTTCTCTGTCTTAAGGCTGTTTGGAATAAGGAGCAAGCAAGAGCAACATAATACTCAGTGTGTAAGATGGGAGTGAGCAGTGGCGTACTCAGACTTTACAGGGGCGGGGAGCACCCAATCAGTTTGGCGCCATTATATGTAAAGGTCACATCCGGTTTCCTGAAAGACAGCTATTATACTAAAATGTAGTATTTGCATCCCAAATGTACTACTGTAGTCAAAAGAACAGAGATTCTGCGTGTGGTAAGTTTTTCTGCAGAAAAAAGTACAATTCAAAACACTGAAATGATGACACTTGAAAGACATTTTTGTTGATGTAGTGCAATGGTGGAGCTATGATTGGACGCTTGAACTTTGTGTTGTGGCACTGAATTTGAGCATATAATGCACCAATGATATTGCAAATGGATTTGTCTTTTCAGCATGCAGGGAAAAGTTATTCTACGTTGGGATAATGTCAGAAATGCACCACATGTTGTTCCGAAGGCAGGTCTTGTATTATAAAGAGAAACCAGAACTGATCAAACTCTAGGAAATTGAAGTGTGCCACAGCCTACAAAATGATCACCCTGATCAGTCAGAGCAGCAACCTCATTTGCACCAGAACTTTTTAATAGCCTCAGTGATTATTTTATCTATTTATGGACAAAGCTAAAAAAAAAAAAAAAAAAAAAATCTTCCTCGCCTGCCTTTCTCTTTTGGCGGACCTCTGTGTTTTTAGTGATGCCAGCTCATCTGGATTTGAAACGCTGTTTATTTGTTTTATTTACCATAGATTGGTAGAAAGCTGTGGTGTTGCAGTTTCTGAGAAAATGTAAGCAAAATAGCAGTAAAGCAGTGTAGTTATTTAACCTTTTGCCACTGAAACACTGCTTTTTTATGGTTGTATTGCAATAGCTATTTACAGAGTTGCCTGATTTTGTTGCTTTTATCTGGGCTAATGTTCATTAAAAAAAAAAACATAAATGATGTAGTTTTCTCTTGCACTGACCAAGGTATCTACTGTCCTCTTCTAAAAAGGTCAGCAGTAAATAAGAAGATGTAGTATGCTGGAAATACAGCAGAGGGCGACCGTAGAGCACAGTGTGGTATTTTGGCATTGCCTGAACAATGCCCCCAGGCTAGAACCCTGCAGTCTGATCCCACCCCTATATTATCTGCTTGAAGGGTGGACAAATTAGAGTCATCAAAATAAGCCTACTTGACTGCTTAACTTCACTGACTACACTCCTTATTGTGTATATTTAGTTTTACGAAACTGCTTGGCGTTCATGTAGTTAACAGAAAACGGTGATGCTCCACATCACCATAAATCCTCTCAGTTAGAGATTTACAGCCTGCAACAGGATATCTGCTTTGTCCCAGCTGCAGGTCAGATGCATGGATGTCCATATGTACTGAGAAGTCGAAGTACAGAACACATAAAGTGAGCTTTATTGTCCCTGAGGTAAAATCTGTCTTGGGCAAACATTGCTAAAGTACTTCACAAGAAAACATAGAAATATTATGGAAACATAAGAAGCATTTGACACAATGATAGGCAGTTACTTCACATAAAAAAGGAGGGGGATGGGGGCATTAAATCAAAAACTCCAGATGTTCCTGAGTGTCAGCATATGTACGTATGTATGTATGTATGTGTGTGTGCTTCTGCTGCTGTACCCACACTGACCTGCTCTCTCACACAATCCGTATCAAAGCAGAAGTCAACATGAAGCCAATATTTTTCTTGAACTGGGTTTCTACTTGGTTCTAAGATGACGGATGCAGTTTTTGTCTGGTTGATAAAACTTTGAGTTAAGACAACTCATACTGCACACATCTAGCAGAAAGCCCACACCCACATATGTAGTCCTGGGAGTGCACTGTAATATAATAAGTCACTCTTTAGTCACAAACTAAAGCAGGTATTCCACTTTCAATCCCTTTCCCCTGCTGCAGTTGCATTATCCCATCCCTCACCCCTCCCTCTCTCTTTATTGGTCCCTGCAACTATAAATTTCACCCTCTCTTTGCTGTTCAATCATAAATCATACATTCCCTTCCTCTTTCCCTTGCTCTTCCAGTTTTTTATTACACAATATCCCCGACTTTATGTCAGAGGGCAGTCATATTTAATTTGTGTGTGTGAGTGTGTATCTCCTACCCCAGCCCTTCCTGTCCCCACCCCCAGGCTGCAACAGTTTGTTCAATGCAACTCACACACACACACACACACACATTCACATTATTATGCACACACTGGAACATATGAGACACCCTCACATGGGTATGAACAGGAAGTGACACTCAAACACACATATGTGTACCACAATGTATGATATTGGCTTAATTATTTTCTGCTCAAACCCACTGTTCCTTTGACACAAGTGCTTATAGTCCACGGCCCCGTTGACACTCACCACTGGGGTGCTGTTAACACTCACTCTACAATAAGCAATATGTTCACTTCTAACAAGGACTGTGGTGAATCAGTGATACATGAACAAACTGTCGCTGAAGACCAGCTGATATCATGTGAAAAATAGATTGAGCTGAGATTGCTTTGATTTACATCTCCTCTGATGGAGAAAGAGACCACTTTGGTCTTGGTAAGGTCAGATGTCACATCTGTATGTTGTATAAAAATCACAAATATTAAAGGTATTCAGTAATTCTTTTTCCCTTTTTTTTGTATTTTGTTGAAATACAAACTGAACTATTGCTCTGACATGCCTTGGCAAACACATCTGTTGTGCCAAACACAATGGCTAATATCATTAACAACATTGTAGCATGTGATGCTATCTGAGGGGAAGTAACAGGTTTTCTCTCAGGCTGTGGCTATTTAAGGCACCTGGAGGAAGAACAGTGTCTGGCATTGTGTGTGTCTGTGTGCGTGCATGTGTAGGTCAATGTTATGGGTGTGTTTCCGTTGCTCGAGGACTTCCAGAGTGGAAGAGATAATGTGGAATTCATGAGAGGAATGCAGTATAGGGATTTCTTTCCTGTCACCTGACCTCAGTACTTCCGGTAATGGGCTTCCTGCATCTGGACTTTTAAGGAGAAGGATGAAGAGACTGAAGTTTAGGTTCTGTCACATAATTGGTTCTGTCTGAGATGATAGAAGTTTGAATATATAATGGAGATGAGGCCACAGCTGATTACTGAGCAGAAATGTCAGGCAAGTGCCCAAAATTATGAAAGGCCCAGATTTCATAACAAAGCAGTCAACATTCTGCCAATTAAAATTAACTAGAGCAAATTAATGCACTGAAGCAATCAAATAAAATTGATTAAAGAAAGGAAGAGACAAGAGGGAAGAATGCTTCATAAACGAGAAGGGAGTAATGTAGAAGAACAATAAAAGAGGCAATACGTTGAAAGAAAGAAGGAGAATGAGAGAGAAGTGATGGTAAAATCCATATGGGGCCTCTTGGTTTTTGGGCAGCAAAAAGAGACATGCCAGGTAATGTCTTCCAGACACACTCACCACTCACACACACACACACACACACACACGCACGCACAAACTAATTCGATTTAAAAAAATCTGTCAGGACAAGGAGACTGAGTGTATGTGGATGTGTTTGTATATACCAGGGGCCTTTTCTTTTGCGTATTCAAGAGGGCTGACTTCCTCTGTCCATTGGGAGTGGGGCCAACTTGTCTGTGTGTGTGTGTGTGTGTGTGTGTGTGTGTGCTACACTCACTGGGGGTTAATGTATGCTTTCAATCACAGCTCTTGTGGGGAGAAATCAGATCCCTGCAGTGCTGATGTGGACTACACAAGAGCCACAGACACATACATACACGCACAGATCTACACACACTAAGAAAACACTTACAGCTATCAGGCCAGAGTGCAGCAAATGCATTTATCTACGGTTAAGGCACTGAACAGATTTTCATTAAGGGAATAGTTTGACATTATTTACTTTCTTGGCACAGGCTGCTGGATCATTTTGTACTAAATGGTCACATATGAGAGTTTTATCCTACTCCTTACCTAATGTTCAACAAGAACACCAATAAGAATATTTATCAAGATAAAATGAATTCTTTAAAAAATGTGGAGTTAGCCACCTCAGTCTTCCTCTTCCATAACTCACACCTGCATAGTTAGAATAGTTTGCATAAATATTATATAAAGGTAGAGGAAGAAGCTGGGGTATGAAATAAAATTAAGGGACTGAGACAAAAAAATTAAGAGATGTAAGGAAAAAGTAAAAAAGTATTTAAATGAAAGGACGACAAGATGAAATGTGAAGGACAAGGAGCTAATTAAACAGTGGAAGGATAGATGGGGAGGAGTGAAAGCGTAGAGAAAGGGCAAGATGACTTAACTGGGATACAGCGCCTGCTCAAGATTACTCCACCCTCGCACACACAACAGTTTCCCAGTGAGGTAAATCCCTAGCATCCCCCCCCAACACTCACACACACACACACACACACACTCACTGACTGTCACTGCCCTCCCACTATTGCAACTGGTGTGTTTGTGAGTGGGACCACTTTTCTCTGACATTCCTGTGCAGAGCAGAGAGACAGTGAGCTCAGCTGAAGAGACAGGACTTCCAAATCCAACGCGGAACTCCAACATAAACAAACAAACAACAAACTGGGATTTTCTCAGAGGAAGAAGGAAATCCTTGGAGTTTGTTGTGATCTCTAATTTGGGAATTTTCAGTTATTGCTATATGCTGGAAAAGCATCTTGTCTTATATCTAGTCGCAGTTTCCTCTCCATCTCTCTGGAGGCAGATTCCAAAGTTTGGGTTGCCGAAGTCCACATTTTGGGAATACATTTGCTGAGACAGCTGCATACAAGAGTGTTTCAGCTGCACACAAAGAGGTGAGTTAACGTCATGAGAAAAAGCATGCTTAAAACTGTTCCATTGGAGGTTGATTGCAGTTGTTTTGAGCTATTTTGGACAAAAGTGTTAAATGTAATGTCATGTAGAACTTGTCCTTTTATTTCTAAACTACATACTGTTTTGCAAATTTATGACAATGAGCATTAATAATAAAACTCGTCTTCCAAGTGAGTCTGCCACCAATGTTCACAAATACTCTCCACACTTCAGAGTGAGATAATTCCATGGTTAACTTTGCATTCAAGAGGATTGTGTTGTACATTTAGTGCCAAATTAAACATCTCGGGGGAGTTGGACTTGCTTGTTTTCCTCCAGTCATGCATCTGATAAAGACTGGATGGGTGAAGGGGTTTAAACCATGCAGTGCACATTGAGCAAAAGAGATGAGAATAGGCAGAGAGAAGTGCAGGAAGGATGAAGCAGAGGACTCTGCTGGAGTTTTAGTGTCTCTGGTTTTATCATCAAGGAGGGCAGCTGCTGGAAACTGAGTCAGCTTTAATGCACCCATCCACAACCACACTTTATATTCAAATATTTGAATAAATACACACAGATGTTACATATACGTGTCTCCAAAGAAAACATGTCAAACTCCTGGCCTCCTTCACTCTCTTGCAACACACACGCACAACAAAGAGATTTAAACAAACACCTCTTTGTTTGATTGCACTCATCTGTTTCATTTGCTCCCAGCTCAGATCACGCACTGATTCAAGGTGCTGCAATCCCATACAGTCACACGCACACTTGCACACACATCCATGTCAAACAGTTATGCAAATAGTGACAACTGACTAATTAGATTATTAAATTAATAAAACAACTTCAATCCACACACACACAATCATAAGTCATATTTTTTTACACCTGCTTTTGTCAGTTAAAATGTTAATTAGGAGTTTACAATGGATGCATGCACATTGTTCAATGCCTCTGACCCGTCCATGTGTTAACCCAGAGATACAATTGTCTGTCATCATAGAAACACAGCAGTCAAACAGTGGCAGCCTCCATGTTATTTGCCTGAGATGGTCATCCTTTAAAATGATACCTAACAGCAGTCACTCAGTGATGTCTCAACAGCCAGAGTGTTCAAGTTCAAGTGCGCAGCGACGGTTGCTGTTGTTGGGGTGTGTCTTGCTCACTTCTTCTGCCAGCCTGATGGCTGTCTTTGCTGTGTCTAAAATCATTCTCTTGCTTTCTACCCATGTGTTCAAGGCCTGAATTCCCAGCGTCAAACATTCACCACACCTTTTATTCAAGAAACATATTCACAATAATCATAATTACATTGTGCGCATTTTTAATGTATGTACTGTTACTATACAAAAACAGTCAAAATATTATTAACAAAGTCTCCTTCAACTATGTGTAATCTGAACGAGATCAATAATTATCATTATTGTTTTAGTTAACTCATGAGGCAGCAGTTGTTAGTGCAAAAGCTGGAACTTAAGTTTAAAGCTGAACAGAGCAAAGGGACTGAATATTAAATGTATGTCTGCTGCTATGTATGTGCACTGCAGTCTTTGAGTCATGATGTGTTTCTCCTCAGACCCTGGCTCCTGTAAAGATGACTGAGGTGGTGCAGCCAGACCCAAACAGCCTGCAGATACCGGGTGAGCCACACTACAGTGCAAACACTGAATTACTAAGGCAACCAGGTCAAATTGATTTCTCCTCCTTCATCTTCAATTTGTGAACATGCTGAACTTTCCATGCCCCTCTCCCGCTTACATTACTCACATCAGATCCCAGTAACATTCCAGTCATTCCAGTACATTACAAATATTCTGTCTCACAACTAAAGAGCCTCAGGTCAAGTGTGATCGCACCCTAACTCACTCATCTCTACAGTGATAAATAAACTGTTCTCTGCATGTTCACTCCCATGTTAGTGTCAGGATCTGATGAAAGTACGGTAATGGTTCATTCCTTGGGATAAGAGAGAGTCCCGTGGCTATTTCACCTTAAACAACACTGATTTTTCTCTTCTATGTTCATCTTGCACACTGAGTGTGCGCAGTACTTCATGGAAAAAAATAATTTTCAGATTAACTTTCTCTCTTTCGTCTTCAACTCACCAAATTTCTCAGGTGACGATTTATCAGCCCCTGCGTCGCCTGCCACAGCAAGAAATGACTGCAGCATCACACCCCTCACTCCCTCACCCTCTCCGGTAACGTTGTGCCTCCACGCACACACACACAAACACACACACATGCTTGCCAAAGACGCCTTTACACACCCTTTCCTCCTCTGTCTATTTATTTGTCTCTATATAGAGCTCTAAAAACAACCTGTAAACCCACATCCACTTCACAGTGTTATTAGTGGTTTATAATAACGCTTAAACTCACATTTTAGAGTGAAGTGCCCAGTAAAGGCTATGATCAGTGGAGAAGAAATATGTTGGATGCGCATTGGCACTACTAGAAAAAGGGAGTTGTAAAAATGGGTAACTTCCACTAGTACTTAAGAACATTAGCTGCAAAACAAAAAAAGGATAGGCAATTATGTTTCCACTCATGGAAACAGCTTGTTCCTCGCATGATACTGTAATATTTGGTGGTTTCATGTTCTGGGAAAGCCGCTGGGTCTAGCCTGTGCTTTCTATCGGCACGAAAATAATCGGTCACATTACCTCATTCTTTCTCTTCTGGCTGCACGCAGTCACAGTAGGAGGAGAATATGGGCAAACATAACCAATCTGTTTTATGTAAAATAAAAGTGAAGAAAAAGAGATAAATGAGCACAGGACAAATAAAGTGGAGGCATTCAGTTCTTGTTAATGCACATATGAATTTCCCTCGTTCTGTCTCTCTTCATCCTAGAGGGTGGAGGTCAGACCCAGGATGGCCTGTCCATTCTCTGTTGTTGTGGCGATAGATTTTGGGACAACCTCCAGTGGTTACGCATTCAGCTTCACGCAGGACTCAGAGGCCATACACATGATGAAGTAAGAGCTGTGTGTTGACTGTTTGCTTCAATTCTGTGTTCCCCTAATTTTTGACAGCCCTTTGCCTCCTATTCATGCAGGCGCTGGGAGGGCGGGGACCCAGGAGTGGCCAATCAGAAGAGCCCAACTTGCCTGCTGCTTACTCCCGATTTGAGGTTTCACAGTTTTGGGTTTGCAGCGCGGGACTTCTACCATGACCTGGACCCAGAGGAAGCCCGGCACTGGCTTTACTTTGATAAATTCAAAATGAAGATCCACAGCACGAGTGTAAGAAAGAGAACGAGAAAATTTGCAGAAAAAGCTGCAATAGAAAAGGTCTGCATATGATATACAGTATGTGCATTAAAGGTTTTTAAGAGTGGCTTAATAGCACAAGCAGCAGTTATGTCAGCATGTACCAACACACCTAAGGGTACACATCACAGCAAGATGTGTTAGGGTTAGTAACACTGGAACTTTACAACAAGCAAGATTGAAATGTTGATAAAGCAAACAATTTTACTGTTGTTGTATGTAAGGATCTCACTATGGAGACAGAACTGGAGGCAGTCAACGGGCGGAAGGTCACGGCCATTGAGGTGTTCGCTCATGCCCTGCGCTTCTTCAGGGAGCATGCACTAAAGGTGAACTTTGAAGCTCCACCTTATGCCCGCAGTGGGCGTGGTCACACATCAGGGGCCAACAGAATGTGTGGTTTGAATATGCACAAATGGATGCATATGCATATACTGTTCAGCTCATTTAAAGATTTATCTTCAGAAATAACATATTTGCTGTCATTGTAATATGTTTGAATTATATATATTATTTGTAATAGATTAGTTTTGAATCATATAAAATAAAGGATGGATAAAATGAATAGCCAGTGTGCGTCCAACAGAGGTAAAGATGTTTGTATTGTACTGGACTCTGTTCCAGGAGGTGAAGGACCAATCGTCATCAGTGCTGGAAGGAGAGGAGATCAGATGGGTGATCACCGTTCCTGCAGTGTGGAGACAACCTGCCAAACAGTTCATGAGAGAGGCCGCATACCTGGTGACGAAAGCACACACATTCTGGCAGAGTGTAAATGTATTAATGAAAAAAGATGCCACAACTACAAACGTTTTACTGATGCTTTATTTCTAATATCCTATTTTCAATTTCCTGATGAAATTGTTTAATGCAGTTTCATTTGTGTATTGATTTAATATAATTCGTCAGATTTGTATCTTTATCATATTTTCTGATCACATTTCTGCTTCTTACTGCATTTATAACAATTCTATGTTTTTTCGTATTTCAAATCAACTGAATTATGTGGTTCAACAACCTTGACGTAGTTTTCAAGATGCACAAACACACGTGCATACATAGACTGTATGCATGTGTGTTTGTTTGTGTGCGCATGAGAGCAAGAGGAAGAAAAGCAGGGAGATAGAAAGAAAAGCAGTGTGTTAAACATGAGATAAGGCTGTTTTACTAACGTTCCCATGGAAGATCGGCGCACACACGCATGCGCAGTCAGAAGTCACAGCACTGAACTTGCCTGTTTTTTCTCATATTATCCCACCAACACACACACACCTATTGATCTGCAGTACCTATTGCAATGACATGTAGGGAGTGTGTCTACGTGGACAGGAATGCAGGGGGTCATATTGCAATGTAAATCTATGAGAATGGCCACCCTGTGTGTCTGTGAGTGTGAGTCCAGTTGTGCAGTGCAGAACGCAACAGTCCATGGGAAAGCCTTTATATAACCTTTTACTCTTAGTGTCACGCTTCCCTTATTTTCTTTCGCTCACATATCCATTATCAATCATCTGTCATTCACTCACCCTGTTGGAACATAAATAGTCCGATGCACAAACACACTGTAACATGCACGCTGACATATGCATACACACATACACCCTGCACTGGCTCCTGGCTTGATGCCGTAAGGGTGTGTGTTTCCTGCTGATGATGATGTCATCAGGAGCGAACAATGAAGGAGACCGGCGTACAAACACAGGAAGTTGAGTCCAGACCCCCGCCCTGCACACACACACACACACACACACCAACGTTACTCCCAATACATCAGGTCTAATTCCTATGTGCATCCTTCTCTCCTCTCCTCTCCTCACCTCCATCCATCGTTCCAACGGAGTAACATAGCTCATGTCAGCTTCTCCTTCATGTGTTTATGTTGCACAGCTGTCCTTCAGCTTTAGTGTGTCTTCATCTGACCTCCGTTTTTCCTCCCAAATCTTTTTTTTCGTGTTGACCACAGAGGCCCTCCATCATAATATCATCGTACACTAAATACCAGTTTGCATTTCTTCATCTTTTTTCACTGTTATTAACAATTTTCTATTTCGTTGCCCAAGAACCACAACTTTACATCTCTGAGAAAAACAAACTTTCCAGTTCCTTTAAGTAAAGGTTTTGGTTTCCATCTTTATCTACTGTGGACGTCTGTCAAAAAAAAAACAGTGTGGGCAGTTTGAGTATTAGAAGGTAAAGCTATTTATTTAGTAAATTTTTTGCAGACTTCTGTGCATACTGACTTACTTGCCACCTTTTAAGAACTTTATCTCAGCAGAAGCACTGTCCCAAGTTTCGATCTTAACTTTAAACCTGGAAAATTTGTCAAAGAAGCTAGACCAAAAGAATTATAAAATCAAAAGAAATCTATGAAGCATAGTGAAAGCAGTTTAAAAAACCAAATGTGTAACTCTTCTTTTTTCTTTTGTCTTAGTCAGTGTCTCTATAAAACAAAGACAGTAACGAGAAATCAAAAATCAGTTTGTAAATATTTCTTTCTCTCTCTGCGTCTCTCATGTCCCCTCCAGGCCGGTCTGGTGTCTTCTGACTGTCCAGAACAGCTCCTCATCGCTCTCGAACCAGAAGCTGCATCCATTTACTGCCGCAAGCTCCGCCTCCACCAGGTGATCGACCTCAGCATGCAGCCAATCACAAATGGCCTCGACATGGACGGGTCCCGGCCGTTCGACTCCAGCTTCAGACAAGGTAGAGAAGAGAGAGAAAGTGTGTTCTTGTAGACCTTGTCATTAACGCAAGCATGAAACCACAACCTTGTTCCTGGAAATGTTGTTGTTTGATTTTACTGTGGTCTTTCCACAGGACAAATCTGTGTGTGTTTTGAGAAAAAAAAAAAGAGAGAGATCTGACTTCAGATACTACTTGTGGTTTTGCCTCAGATGACTTTGCAGTTGTGTGTGTGTGGAGCTGTGTTGCGGAGACATAACTTTGGACGGGCCATATGTGCAAAGGGACTGAAACACGAACAGTGGGAGAAAGAGGAGGAGGAATTCACATGAGGGAAACATTTTGACAGACCAGTCATTTGCCTCTGAGGGGCCCACATTTTGCAAAGAAACATTTTGATTAGATTTATACTGTGGGAAGAACAGTTACACTCCGTATCCAGTGCAGTGTTGACAACAGTAGATGGTGTAATGGAAATTGTATTCCTGCATCACCAGAAAACAACAAAATAGACAAAAACTGGTGAAAAGAGTTGACTGCTCAATGGGAAGGAGGCAGTCTGAAGCTTTGGCCAATGTCCTGCAGGGAAAATGTGGGTCCTGCTTACATTACCATGCACACAAAGTACCTACCCTCACGGAAACAATAGTCCCTAAAAGCAGTGGCCTAGAATGACAGTATGCTCCCTGACGCACTGCAACATGACAACTAAGTCGGATCCACGGAGATTTCAAGGAACTTCTGGTTACACCTCGGTGGCACCACAGCTTCAGAGGACAGCTTCAGACTGTTTTGGCACAAGGGAGGCTTACACAGCATTAGGTGGTCATAATGTTATGGCTAATCTGTGTACATTACAGTTATAAGAGAATCTGACTGGAACAGGGCTAGCTGGTAAGCATGCTGACTTGAAGCCAGACATGAATCAACATGGTTCTTGCTTTCCATTGCAGACTGAAGACAGCTCCTGTTGCAAAGAAACTGCTGATGCTGAACTCCAAACTTTTCATTAATGATGATATTGATTACATAGCAACAGCAAAACATTCAAATAGCTCCTTTAAAATGCGCTTTGGAGCTGAAGGCGACAGGATCTAGTCTGTCGCAGTTAAATGACAGATTCCTTTGTTGAGTTAGAGTGAAGACGCTTCCATAATCGGCATCTCCCCTCTCTTTGCAGCTCTGTAGTTATAGCTACAGACAAATGCCACTAAACTGGAAACAAAGGAACAAAGAGTGGTTTCAGACTGTGAAAAAGTAGGCCGATGCATAATTCAGCAGGCGAACATGCCGTCCAAAATCCGTTACAGAGGCCTGCTTATACATATGCAGGCAGTGACACACACACACACACACACGCAAAGACACACACTAAACACAGGATATTGTAATTGGAACAAGGTGCAGTGAGACCATGATCTCACCCCCCTCCTGGCCTGTCATTCTCCCTCTCCTTCGCTCACTTTCATTTTTCGTTCCTTTCCCTCCGTCCCTCTAGCATTTTCTATTACTGTTAAACTTTCTTTTGCCAGGTTGAACTCTTTGCACAAAGCCTGCAGAAACACAAACACACACACACACACTAACACATTCACATATACTATTGCTGATGTGTTGGCATCCATATTTGGCATCATGATCAGGGATTTTACTATCTTTAGCTTTTCTTCCACCTCATTTATTCCTCAAAGATAGCACTGGGGAACCATTAACCCCCCCCCCCCCCTCACACACACACACACACGTACACACACTCATGCACTTACGTTTTCTTTTCTGCTGTTTCATGTAAATGGTTTCCAGACTTGCGTTCCATTCATCACCCCTGTACAAACACACACA